>NC_088226.1:70046311-70157946 GCF_036934945.1 Oncorhynchus masou masou
GATTGTGTTAAGCCGGTCCTCGTGTCAACCAACTGACGGGGGGGCATCATGTGCACTGGCCACATGCACAACAGCCGTGGCTCTTTAGTGGACTGTATGGTGGATGAGGAAACAGACCTGCTTCTGGTCCACCAGAAAGTCATTGTCTTAATAGCACCTTAGTGAAGAGGTAGTGACCGGTGCCACAGTCGCAGGCAATTCATTAACTGAAATACCACATTCAAATTTTTCCCTCCGAAATGTAATTTTACTGAGAAAAAAAAAACTTAAATGGAATTCGGCCAAACCCTCCTGAGGTGTTTGTTATCCACCAGAAGTAATGAAAACCATTAGTAATAGTCTTAATCTAAACATCACATCTTACGAGACTCAGCCAAGTGAAAGAAAAATATCCGGAACAATTTTTCCTTCAGGGGCTTAGGGCCTTCAGGGGCTTAGGGCCTTCAGGGGCTTAGGGCCTTCAGGGGCTTAGGGCCTTCAGGGGCTTAGGGGCTTAGGGCCTTCAGGGGCTGCTTAGCCTGTCAGGTCACATCCTTTTACAAATAAATCACTAACCGTTTCCTGTTTTCTCCAAAGGACCCGAGAGCAACGTGATCAACAAGGTCCCAAGAGGTAAACAATGAACAATGTAAACAATGTCTGGGACTCCACAATATACGTCAAATGTTTATATGTTTATAATGGTACATATTTCCAGAGCCTGAAAGTTGTAAAAGTATTCTTCAAACATCATTATCAGCTTCAGGAAGCATTCACTCACGTGAAATTCATAGAATGTTGTCCGAACTGGAAGCTACGTGATTGGTTAGAAATGAGGAAGCACTTACAGATCTTCAAAACAATGTTGTAGTTTATTAAATTAACACTAGGACCATGTTCCCAATGCAGATCAGTAATCTCATTCCCTGTTTGCTGGACAGTACCGGTAAGTGAGAAGGCTACTGGTTATTCTAACCGGCATTGAGTTATAAAATATCTTCAGTAGACTTACGAGAGTTTTTTTTTTTTTGCTGACCTCAACAAATGGGAAAATCCATGATGACAAAATCGAATTGAGATCAGAGTGAAAGCCCCACATGATGAGAGATGAATCATCAACAACAACACACATTGGTTTAATGGAACGTATACGTCATCCGAAAGGCCGTTCTTTTAGGAATATTCTACTGTTTGATCTCTGTACGGTAATGTTTCCGTTGCCTCTTTTAGGTCGTCAGACAAAATGAAAAGGTATCTTCGATGAATTCATTTCCCCATGACGCTTCTCTTTTTCCATTTGCTGTCGACTGATATTATTGTTGCTTGTCCTCCCCCTCCTCACACACACGTCAGCACCCCCTGCTATTTCTTCTATCCTCCCCGCTGCCCCTCCTCTATCCTCCTCCTGCCACCTCCTCTCTCCTCTCTCCTGCCCCCTTCTCTCTCCTCTCCCCTTCCTCCTCTCTCCTCTCCCCTCCACTCCCCTGCCCCCTTCTCTCTCCTCTCCCCTTCCTCCTCTCTCCTCTCCCCTCCACTCCCCTGCCCCCTCCTCTCTCCTCTCCTCTCCCCTGCCACCTTCTCTTCTCTCCCCTGCCCCCTTCTCTTCTCTCTTCTCCTCTCCCCTGCCCCCTCCTATCTCCTTCACCCTGCCTCCTCCTCTCTCCTCTCCCCTGCCCCCTCCTCTCTCCTTCACCCTGCCTCCTCCTCTCTCCTCTCCCCTGCCCCCTCCTCTCTCCTTCACTCTGCCTCCTCCTCTCTCCTCTCCCCTGCGCTCTCCTCTCCCCTGCCCCCTTCTCTTGTCTCCTCTCCCCTGCCCCCTCCTCCCCCATCCACCCTGTCCCCTCTCGCTCCCCTGGCCCCCTGCTCTCTCACCCATCCTGCCCCCTCCTCTCTCTCCGCATTGTGGTTGATAAATACCAAAGCCTGCTCTTCCTCCTAGCAGACTACCACTTTACAAAGTCGATAAACATCCGCAAGACAGGGGAATAAATAGTACCGAACTTTAATATGTATTCCAATAAAATTGTAGGACCGCGTCGAGGAAGATCTTTCGACTCCATGAACATCGGGAATGAAGAAAAGCTACTGAACAATGAGGTAAGAAATTATTTCCTTTTTTCTGCTTTATTCGACATTTGTTTTCTTGTTAAAGGCAACTTTCTTTATAGTTATCCATACATTGCATTTGGAACGGGGATATCCGTTTGAATGGGAGATAAGCATTGGGTTATTCTACTTTAAAAACAAAACTATCTGGCGATAGACGTCATATCAATTTAGCAGTGGCCTAATTAGTAGGCCTAAACATGAATTTATCGGTAATCAACGACAGTTGCATGTTCTTTTTTGTCGTCACTGGTTAAACCCAGAGTCATGTGTGTATATATATATATATAGCTCTGGTTAAGCCGTTTTAATCTGGTGATCATTTCAATGCGTCAACCGCTAAGAACTCCATGAGTGCAGAACTTTGCAGCGACACAAAACATTGCCAAAAAGAATTGCAAATATCTTGCGTTGCCAGGTTGAAAAGACTTATCTATAAATCGTAAATATAGAATCACTTGAACCTTTTGAAACAGCACATGTACTCCAACCCAATTAGGCTAAATCAATTAAAACACACCTAACATTTCAGTTCCTCATTCATCAGAAATGTTACCCGTTTCCTCTCTATAACTAGCCTACTGATACAGACATATCGTTTTCACCATCAATTTATAATATATATAAAAACGATCAAATAAAAAAATATATACCCGTATTAGAAGTGATAGGGTAAGATAATCACTCACGTCAAATTAAGATCACTTAAAACAGTATCGTGTTGAATTCATTAACTGCACCTTAATGTCGCGTGGTAGATTAAAGTGGCTTTAGAGGAGCTAATTATAGGCTTCCGACCTCACGCTCTCCTAAATGGGATTTGCTTTAAATCTCGTGTTGGGACCCGACACCGGCACACCTTCGTTACTTCGTTAAACCAAGACGCCGAATCACCTACAGCGCAGTGCCTTCGACCCGTTCCGTGCCACAGTCCGGTGTCCCAAACTGCTATCTCGCTTGTTATAATGCTGCTACGGATTCTACTGACTGGGGGCCAACGACAACTGGTTTCCCGCGCTGTCTCGTCCGTATTAGCTGAGGGAAATATGGTTGGTAGCAAATTCATTTCATTGTCACTGAAGGATGTACAGTTGGTGGCAAATTAAATTAGCTAAATGTATCTTAGACTATAGGATAATTGTTACAAAATGGCACTTTAACTGAATAACGTGTTGACTGTAATTAGACTAAGATATTAGCTTTATGTTTTATTTATTACTTAATTGTTATGAAAAACTGATTTAATTGGCCATTTGGATGCCTTGAAACTGTGCATTTCACCGAGCCAGTGAAATTCAGAACAATGGACAGCGCCAACCAACGCTTAAAATTGGGTTATTGCTATCCGGGGTGCTGATTTCCATTGACGTGATGACGGGATTAAAATCGATTGACCCTCGCCACTAATCCAATCTAATCCAAACAGGTTAAATGTACAATAGTTTCTGCTATTACATTAAAATGTTTGTTTTTTTACGAGTTATCTTAATTCTTAACCATAAACTAGAGAACACAGTTTTATCTGTAAAATAATCGGGATAAAGTAAGTGATTCATCTGATCTGGATATTGTTAAGGTTATTGTGCTAATCCGATTTTTGTGCGTATATGATCACCTGATTAGTTAATTGGCACGACAGTATAGGCTAGTTTAGACCTGGATTTAAACGTGCTGTTAGTTAGCAAAGTGAATTAGCTTCTTTCTTATTTAATGTGGTGCATTTGTTTTCTGACGTTTAATTGTATTTCTTCAATGTACAAGTATATATATATACAACTATTTCAAGTTTTTTAACCTTACAATTCCCAAAACACACAACACGTCGACTGATATTTAGTTTCGGGCCACGTGCATTCAACAGCTGACACTTTCACAGCTGAGTGACTAAATGTCCCACCGCAGGCAGACAGACTGTGCGTCATTGGATGGATACTAGGCTACCCTAGCGCCATTGGATGGATTCTAGGCTACCATAGCGCCATTGGATGGATTCTAGGCTACCATAGCGCCATTGGATGGATACTAGGCTACCTTAGCGCCATTGGATGGAGACTAGGCTACCCTAGCGCCATTGGATGGATACTAGCGACACTAATTAAAGTTTGCTGTTGAAAAGGGCATCCGCCAAATCTGTCGTTGACTCATGACGCTAATTTCTGTTTTTGTCGGTTTTTTCCTCCCAAACACAGATGAACAAATCAACCTTCACAAAGATTGAAGAATGCAGAACAGAGAAAAAGAACGCGCCGTCAGACGGCCGAGCAGCGATTGTCTTCTCACTCAAGAATGAAGTCGGAGGACTAGTGAAGGCGCTGAAACTTTTCCAGGTAAACCTAATTAATGTGCACCTGCACGATGTATGTAACCTATCTCGTTTGTGACAACAATGTTATTTAAACTTTTTGATCTCACCTGGTGTAAAAATCCGATTATAAATTGGTCTATTTAGGCTATGTTGGTTCAATGTGATTATCAAATCAAACTTTATTTGTCACATGCGCCGAATACAAACAGGTTCCGTACCGTGGAATGATCACTTACAAGCCATTAACCAACAATGCAGTTCAAGAAGAGTTAAGAAAATATTTACCAAATAAACTAAAGTAAAAAATAATAGAAGGTAACATAACAACAACGAGGCTATATACAGGGGGTACCAGTATGGAGTCAGTATGCGTGGGTACAAGTTAGTTGAGGTAATTTGTGTATGTAGGTAGGGGTGAAGTAACTATGCAATGCAGGCCTCCACTGTTTTGCATGATATGATTTCCATGATTTCCTTATGGCTAACGAGGCATGGTGCGATGAAAGAAACATACAGGAACTCAAATCCTTCTGTTCACCTGATTTAGAATTCCTCACAATCAAATGTAGACCGCATTATCTATTAAGAGAATTCTCTTCGATAATAATCACAGCCGTATATATCCCCCCCCAAGCAGACACATCGATGGCTCTGAACTAAATTTATTTCACTCTTTGCAAACTGGAAACCATTTATCCGGAGGCTGCATTCATTGTAGCTGGGGATTTTAACAAGGCTAATCTGAAAACAAGACTCCCTAAATTTTATCAGCATATCGATTGCGCAACCAGGGGTGGAAACCTTGGATCACTGTTACTCTAACTTCCGCGATGCATATAAAGCCCTGCCCCGCCCCCCTTTCGGAAAAGCTGACCACGACTCCATTTTGCTGATACCTGCCTACAGACAACTAAAAAAGAAGCTCCCACGCTGAGGTCTGTCCAACGCTGGTCCGACCAAGCTGACTCCACACTCCAAGACTGCTTCCATCACGTGGACTGGGACATGTTTCGTATTGCGTCAGATAACAACATTGACGAATACGCTGATTCGATGTGCGAGTTCATTAGAACGTGCGTTGAAGATGTCGTTCCCATAGCAATGATTAAAACCCTAACCAGAAACCGTGGATTGATGGCAGCATTCGCGTGAAATTGAAAGCGAGAACCACTGCTTTCAATCAGAGCAAGGTGTCTGGTAACATGACTGAATACAAACAGTGCAGCTATTCCCTCCGTAAGGCTATTAAACAAGCTAAGCGTCAGTACAGAGACAAAGTAGAATCTCAATTCAACGGCTCAGACACAAGAGGTATGTGGCAGGGTCTACAGTCAATCACGGACTACAGGAAGAAATCCAGCCCAGTCACGGACCAGGATGTCTTGCTCCCAGGCAGACTAAATAACTTTTTTTGCCCGCTTTGAGGACAATCCAGTGCCACTGACACGGCCTGCAACGGAAACATACGGTCTCTCCTTCACCGCAGCCGAGGTGAGTAAAACATTTAAACGCGTTAACCCTCGCAAGGCTGCAGGCCCAGACGGCATCCCCAGCCGCGCCCTCAGAGCATGCGCAGACCAGCTGGCTGGTGTGTTTACGGACATATTCAATCAATCCCTATACCAGTCTGCTGTTCCCACATGCTTCAAGAGGGCCACCATTGTTCCTGTTCCCAAGAAAGCTAAGGTAACTGAGCTAAACGACTACCGCCCCGTAGCACTCACTTCCGTCATCATGAAGTGCTTTGAGAGACTAGTCAAGGACCATATCACCTCCACCCTACCTGACACCCAGACCCACTCCAATTTGCTTACCGCCCAAATAGGTCCACAGACGATGCAATCTCAACCACACTGCACACTGCCCTAACCCATCTGGACAAGAGGAATACCTATGTGAGAATGCTGTTCATCGACTACAGCTCGGCATTTAACACCATAGTACCCTCCAAGCTCGTCATCAAGCTCGAGACCCTGGGTCTCGACCCCGCCCTGTGCAACTGGGTACTGGACTTCCTGACGGGCCGCCCCCAGGTGGTGAGGGTAGGTAACAACATCTCCTCCCCGCTGATCCTCAACACTGGGGCCCCACAAGGGTGCGTTCTGAGCCCTCTCCTGTACTCCCTGTTCACCCACGACTGCGTGGCCACGCACGCCTCCAACTCAATCATCAAGTTTGCGGACGACACAACAGTGGTAGGCTTGATTACCAACAACGACGAGACTGCCTACAGGGAGGAGGTGAGGGCCCTCGGAGTGTGGTGTCAGGAAAATAACCTCACACTCAACGTCAACAAAACTAAGGAGATGATTGTGGACTTCAGGAAACAGCAGAGGGAACACCCCCCCTATCCACATCGATGGAACAGTAGTGGAGAGAGTAGCAAGTTTTAAGTTCCTCGGCATACACATCACAGACAAACTGAATTGGTCCACTCACACAGACAGCATCGTGAAGAAGGCGCAGCAGCGCCTCTTCAACCTCAGGAGGCTGAAGAAATTCGGCTTTTCACCAAAAGCACTCACAAACTTCTACAGATGCACAATCGAGAGCATCCTGGCGGGCTGTATCACCGCCTGGTACGGCAACTGCTCCGCCCTCAACCGTAAGGCTCTCCAGAGGGTAGTGAGGTCTGCACAACGCATCACCGGGGGCAAACTACCTGCCCTCCAGAACACCTACACCACCCGATGTTACAGGAAGGCCATAAAGATCATCAAGGATATCAACCACCCGAGCCACTGCCTGTTCACCCCGCTATCATCCAGAAGGCGAGGTCAGTACAGGTGCATCAAAGCTGGGACCGAGAGACTGGAAAAACAGCTTCTATCTCAAGGCCATCAGACTGTTAAACAGCCACCACTAACATTGAGTGGCTGCTGCCAACACACTGACACTGACTCAACTCCAGCCACTTTAATAATGGGAATTGATGGGAAATGATGTAAATATATCACTAGCCACTTTAAACAATGCCACCTTATATAATGTTACTTACCCTACATTATTCATCTCATATGCATACGTATATACTGTACTCTATATCATCGACTGCATCCTTATGTAATACATGTATCACTAGCCACTTTAACTATGCCATTTTGTTTACATACTCATCTCATATGTATATACTGTACTCGATACCATCTACTGTATCTTGCCTATGCTGCTCTGCACCATCACTCATTCATATATCCTTATGTACATCTTTTTCCCCTTACACTCGTGTATTAGACAGTAGTTTTGGAATTGTTAGTTAGATTACTTGTTGGTTATTACTGCATTGTCAGAACTAGAAGCACAAGCATTTCGCTACACTCGCATTAACATCTGCTAACCATGTGTATGTGACAAATAAAATTTGATTTGATAAACATTACTGAACAATGTATTACAAATGTGGCAGCAGAGTATAGATTACACCAATTATGTTGTAGATGTAACAAATAAAACACAGTTTAAAAAAAAAATATATATATATATTCCATTTATTTTACAGGAAAACCACGTCAATCTTGTCCACATAGAATCCAGAAAATCGAGAAGGCGTAACTCTGAATTTGAGATCTTCGTGGACTGTGACAGCGATCACGAGCAGCTCAACGAGATCATTCAGCTGCTACGTAAGCACGTTAACGTAGTGGACATCAACCCTCCTGATAACTCCTGTTTACCTGAAGAAGGTATGCCACAGTACAATTATTTTTAAATGATTGATTTCTACGTTTTGTTAAGGAGTATATTCTATCACAGTATATTGAGTAAAGTTTTATATTGCAACAGTATTCCGTATTTACACTTAGTCTCACAGAAGTATATTCCAATCTTTACAAATACACGATGGACCTAATTTTAAGTGGAAAAACAACTCCTTTCCATGTCAGATGTAGAAAATGTCCCCTGGTTCCCCAAGAAGATCTCAGATCTGGACAAGTGTGCCAACCGGGTTCTAATGTACGGATCAGACTTATATGCTGACCATCCGGTATGTAATATAATTCTAGAAACTAGGGCATTACTTTATAACGTTTATACATGACTTTATGTTTGTTTCTATAACGACGTTAGATCTCACCCTCTTCTCACAGGGCTTCAAGGACAACGTCTACAGAAGGAGGAGGAAGCATTTCGCTGATCTCGCCATGAACTACAGACAGTAAGTACATTATGGTTGAAATAACACGTTTTCCAAGAATAAAAGATCATTATAATTGAATAATGGATCCCGTATCAAGTTTCCTCCTTTTCTATTTCTACTGAACTCTACTATATTCTACTGTAAAGTACTATGTTGTACTGTACTATATTCTACTGTACTCTACTCTATTCTACTGTACTGTATTCTACTGTCCTGTACTCTATTCTACTGTACTGTATTCTACTGTACTGCACTGTACTGTATTCTACTGTAATATATTCTACTGTACAATATTCTACTGTACAATATTCTACTGTACTATACTACATTCTACTGTACTGTACTCTATTCTACTGTACTGTACTCTATTCTACTGTACTGTACTCTATTCTACTGTACTCTACTCTATTCTACTGTACTGTATTCTACTGTACTGTACTCTATTGCACTGTACTGTATTCTACTCTACTCTACTGTACAATATTCTACTGTACTATACTACATTCTACTGTACTGTACTCTATTCTACTGTACTGTACTCTATTCTACTGTACTGTACTCTATTCTACTGTACTGTACTAAATTGTACTGTATTCTACTGTACTGTACTCTATTCTACTGTACTCTATTCTACTGTACTCTACTCTATTCTACTGTACTGTATTCTACTGTACTGTACTCTATTCTACTGTACTGCACTGTACTGTATTCTACTCTACTCTACTGTACAATATTCTACTGTACTGTATTCTACTGTACTATACTACATTCTACTGTACTGTACTATATTCTACTGTACTATATTCTACTGTACTCTATTCTACTGTACTGTACTAAATTGTACTGTATTCCACTGTACTGTATTCTACTGTACTGCACTGTACTGTAGTCTACTCTACTCTATTCTACTGTAATATATTGTACTGTACTGTATTCTACTCTATTCTACTGTACTATATTCTACTGTACTATACTACATTCTACTGTACTGCACTGTACTATATTCTACTGTACTCTATTCTACTGTACTGTACTATATTGTACTGTACTCTATTCTACTGTACTCTACTACATTCTAATAACAGCCATTATCTTGTCCTTATCTTTCAGTGGGGATCCTATCCCTCGTATAGAGTTTACAGAGGAGGAGTTGGCGACGTGGGCGGTGGTGTACCGGGAGCTCAACAAGCTGTACCCTACCCACGCCTGTAGAGAGTACCTGAAGAATCTGCCTCTACTGGCCAAACACTGTGAATGTAGAGAGGATAACATACCCCAGCTAGAGGACGTATCACGCTTCCTTAGAGGTGAGATGGGTGGAGGGTGGCTTGTGTATATACTGTGTGTGTGTGTGTGTGTGTGTTAGAGAGAGACACACACACAGATAGATAAACAGAGGGACAGAAACAAAGAGATACAGACAGAGCAAGAGTGTGTTAGACTTTAATGGTAAAATAAATGTAACAAATATAACTCAGCAAAAAAAAGAAATGCCCTTTTTCAGGACCCTACTTCCAAAGATAACAAATAACTTCACAGATCTTCACTATAAAGGGTTTAAACACTTTCTCTATTTCTCTACTATTGTAAAGTGGCTGTTCCACTGGATGTCAGAAGGTGAATTCACCAATTTGTAAGTCGCTCTGGATAAGAGCGTCTGCTAAATGACTTAAATGTAAATGTTTCCCATGTTTGTTCAATGAACCATAAACAATTCATGAACATGCACCTGTGGAAGGTTCGTTAAGACACTAACAGCTTACAGACGGCAGGCAATTAAGGTCACAGTTAGGAAAACTTAGGACACTAAAGAGGCCTTTCTACTGACTGAAAAACACCAAAAGAAAGATGCCCAGGGTCCCTACTCATCTGCGTGAACGTGCCTTAGGCATGCTGCAAGGAGGCATGAGGACTACATATGTGGCCAGGACAATAAATTGCAATGTCTGCACTGTGAAACACCTAAGACCATGCTACAGGGAGACAGGATGGACAGCTGATCATCCTCGCAGTGGCAGACCATGTGTAAAAACACCTGCACAGGATCGGTACATCCGAACATCACACCTGCGGGACAGGTACAGGATGGCAACAACTGCCCGAGTTACACCAGGAACGCACAATCCCTCCATCAGTGCTCAGACTGTCCGCAATAGGCTGAGAGAGGCTGGACTGAGGGCTTGTAGGTCTGTTGTAAGGCAGGTCCTCACCAGACATCACTGGCAACAACGTCGCCTATGGGCACAAACCCACCGTTGCTGGACCAGACATGACTGGCAAGAAGTGCTCTTCACTGACGAGTCACGGTTTTGTCTCACCAGGGGTGATGGTCGGATTCACGTTTATTGTCGAAGGAATGAGCGTTACACTGAGGCCTGTACTCTGGAGCGGAATCGAGGTGGAGGGTCCATCATGGTCTGGGGTGGTGTGTCACAGCATCATCGGACTGAGCTTGTTGTCATTGCAGGCAATCTCAACACTGTGCATTACAGGGAAGACATCCTCCCTCATGTGGTACCCTTCCTGCAGGCTCATCCTGACCTGACCCTCCAGCATGACAACGCCACCAGCCATACTGCTTGTTCTGTGCATGATTTACTGCAAGACAGGAATGTCAGTGTTCTGCCATGGCCTCCGAAGTGCCCGGATCTCAATCCCATTGAGCACGTCTGGGACCTGTTGGATCGGAGGGTTAGGGCTAGGGCCATTCCCCCAGAAATGTCCCGGGAACTTGGAGGAATGGGGTAACATCTCACAGCAAGAACGGGCAAATCTGGTGCAGTCCATGAGGAGATGCACTGTAGTACTTAGTATATGGTGTGGCCACCAGCTGCATTGACTGTTACTTTGATTTTGACCCCCCCCCCCCTGTTTTGTTCAGGGACACATTATACCATTTCTGTTAGTCACATGTCTGTGGAACTTGTTCAGTTTGTCTCAGTTGTTGAATCTTGTTATGTTCATACACATATTTATACATGTTAAGTTTGCTGAAAAGAAACAGTTTTTATATAATATTTTGTAAGATTGATCAGGAACAGGCCTCTGTTTGTGACAGTTTGGATCCAGTATGTGACATTGCCTTGAATCTTTTAGAGCGGACAGGCTTTACCATCAGGCCTGTGGCAGGTTACCTCTCCCCCAGAGACTTCCTGGCTGGTCTGGCCTTCCGTGTGTTCCACTGTACCCAGTATGTCCGCCACGGCTCCGACCCCCTCTACACACCAGAGCCGTAAGTACCCCAATACATCATTTATTTTAGCAGGGTGTCCCATTTAGACCAAGGTCTCTCTTGCAAGTGAGCCCTGCATTTTTGCAGTTACACAACAATTCCATCAGCACGGCAGCATAGGAAATACAAAACATGCATACACAATGATCACGAACAACCACATTCCTCAGTGAAGGGCCCTTAACCAACATTCTGAATGACCTGAAAAGTATGTCCCAACTGTAGGGTATAATCTCATCATTAGCTAGATTCTCCATTTATTCTGTGTTTATTTACCTTGCATACTACACACATTGCACACTACATACATTACACACTACATATTACATACATTATGTACTCTATACATTCAGTGTATAAGCGAAGTAAATAAAGGGCTGTATAACTCAGCGTTTTTGTTTTGTTTCTGGTCACACAGAGACACATGCCATGAATTGCTGGGTCACGTCCCGTTGCTGGCTGAGCCCAGCTTCGCCCAGTTCTCCCAGGAGATAGGCCTGGCTTCCCTCGGAGCTTCAGATGAATCCATACAGACCCTGGCCACTGTGAGTAGTCATCCTGTCTTACACTAACCTTCACAGGGACGGTTAGAGTAGTCATCCTGTCGAACACTAGCCATACAGACCCTTCCACTGTGAGTAGTCATCCTGTCGAACACTAGCCTTCACAGGGACATTAGTTTTGTACCAGCACTGAATATCATAAATGTTATATTACATATAAAAGTTTAAAACAATTCTGACTGGTGCTTGAGATCAGTTTAGCATCAACACTGAACCTTGTAGATTCTGTAACAAAAAGTACCGTGATCAGTAGTTGAAAAAGTACCCAATACTTGAGTAAAAGTAAAGATACCTTCATAGAAATTACTTTTCAAATGTAACAAGTACTTTTGAGTGTCAGGGAAAATGTACAGAGTAAAGTGTTATTTTCTTCAGGAATGTAGTGAAGTAAAAGTTGTCAAAAATATATATAGTAAAGTACAGATACCTTTAAAAAAAACTTAAGTAGTACTTTAAAATATTTTTTACTTCAGTACTTTATACCACTGCTGTCTAGTAACATTACTCACCTTCTTCTCAAGGATGGCTGGTTGATATTAGTTTAGTCACCAACCCTGAACTTGGCTGGCTGGTTGAGATTAGTTTAGTCACCAACCCTGAACTTGGCTGGTTGGTTGAGATTAGTTTAGTCACCAACCCTGAACCTTGTTAGCCATGTCCTACATCTGATTTGTTCTGTCTTGTCAACTCTTATCATTATTGATGTGACAATGACCATCAGAGTTGGCACAAGACCACAAACAGATCTGGGACCGTGCCAGAACCCAGAGAGGGGCAGTTCACATCTCATTACTGACTCCTACATGTGTTGTGTTTCAGTGTTATTTCTTCACGGTGGAGTTCGGCCTGTGTAAACAGGAGGGGACTCTAACATGGGTCCATCCCCGAGCGGGACTAACATGGGTCCATCAGGGACCTGCTGTCCATCTATCAGTGAACTCAAGGTATATGGGACTCTGTAACATGGGTCCATCCCCGTAGCAAACATGGGTCCATGGGGACTCTAACATGGGTCCATCCCCGACTGGGACTCTGTAACATGGGTCCATCCCCGACTGGGACTCTAACATGGGTCCATCCCCGACTGGGACTCTAACATGGGTCCATCCCCTGGGACTGGGACTCTGTAACATGGGTCCATCCCCGACTGGGACTCTAAACATGGGTCCATCCCCGACTGGGACTCTGTAACATGGGACTCTGTAACATGGGTCCATCCCCGACTGGGACTCTGTAACATGGGTCCATCCCCGACTGGGACTCTGTAACATGGGTCCATCCCCGACTGACTGGGACTCTGTAACATGGGTCCATCCCCGACTGGGACTCTGTAACATGGGTCCATCCCCGACTGGGACTCTGTAACATGGGTCCATCCCCGACTGGGACTCTGTAACGACTGGGACTCTGTAACATGGGTCCATCCCCTGGGACTGGGTCCATCCCCCGACTGGGACTCTGTAACATGGGTCTCCCCGACTGGGACTAACATGGGTCCATCCCCGACTGGGACTCTGTCCATCCCCGACTGGGACTCTGTAACATGGGTCCATCCCCTCTGTACTGGGTCCACTCTGGGACTAACATGGGTCCATCCCCGACTGGGACTCTGTAACATGGGTCCATCCCCGACTGGGACTCTGTAACATGGGTCCATCCCCGACTGGGACTCTGTAACATGGGTCCATCCCCTGGGACTCTGTAACATGGGTCCATCCCCGACTGGGACTCTGTAACATGGGTCCATCCCCTCTAACATGACTGGGACTCTGTAACATGGGTCCATCCCCGACTGGGACTCTAACATGGGTCCATCCCCGACTGGGACTCTAACATGGGTCCATCCCCGACTGGGACTCTAACATGGGTCCATCCCCGACTGGGACTCTGTAACATGGGTCCATCCCCGACTGGGACTCTGTAACATGGGTCCATCCCCGACTGGGACTCTGTAACATGGGTCCATCCCCGACTGGGACTCTGTAACATGGGTCCATCCCCGACTGGGACTCTAACATGGGTCCATCCCCGACTGGGACTCTAACATGGGTCCATCCCCGACTGGGACTCTAACATGGGTCCAGCGACTGTCAAGTCAACACATTTACCGTTATATTAGAAACTAAAGGGAATATTGTATTACAAAGTTATTTAGGGGAGAATTCTTAAAATATATATATATTATAAAATTAGTCTTAATCTGGGCCTGGGAAACTGGACCATTGCAAAAGTAATGCATTATGGGGAATAAACTGCCATTTAGGGCACAACCTCAGCACATTCCAGATGTTTTGTTCTTCCTGAACCCCCCCCCCCCCCCTTCCCCCCTCCAGCATGCTCTGTCTGGTAACGCCGTCATCAAGCCCTTTGACCCCAAGGTCACATGTAAACAAGAGTGCATCATCACCACATTTCAGGACGTCTACTTTGTGTCCGACAGCTTTGAGGAGGCCAAAGTCAAGATGAGGTGAGGAGTGAAGCCCTTAGGGTCAAAGTGCATCTGGAATATTACTGTACAGTAACACATTATTAAAAGGTTGATTACCTTCATCAGGACGTGTGTACTGTTTATGTACGGGTCGTGAATGTGTTATGATGTCCTTGTGTAGGTACCTGTAAATAAAGTGTTACTGGATTGCTACATTTAAAAAAAAAAAAAAACATTTGAACCTTTTATTTAACTAGGCAAGTCAGTTAAGAACAAATTCTTATTTTCAATGACGGCCTAGGAACAGTGGGTTAACTGCCTGTTCAGGAGCAGAGGTACAGATTTGTACCTTGTCAGCTCGGGGGTTTGAACTCTCAACCTGAACATAGTCTGTTACTGACCCCTACCGTCAGTGTGGGAACACGTATAAAGGCTTTTAGATGGTCTCTTCTAGATAAACTTAACTTATTCTTCCCCATTTTCCAGGGAGTTTGCCAAGACCATCAAGCGTCCGTTCACGGTGCGATATAACCCCTACACCCAGAGTGTGGACGTTCTGAAGGACACTCCCAGCATTAACAGCGTGGTGGAGGAGCTGAGACACGACCTGGACATCGTGGGCGACGCCCTCAGCCGGCTTAACAAACACCTGGGGGTCTGAGTGACAACCTGAAGCACTACGAGTCGCATACTGCCTTCTAAATGACACCCTGTTGCCTACATGTGGGCCCTCCCTGGTCTAGTGGTGCACTGTTTAGGGAATAGGGTGCCATTTGGGACAGAAGGCCTAGGTCCTCTGACGACCTCGACACTCCTGGTTCTCCTGTCCAACTATTATCCGTCAGATCTGTTTGTGCTGTCTGGCCAACTTCCGTGGTCATTTTCACACCAGACAATGACATCGGAGACGGTAACTGGCAAGACGGCTCCAACAGGAGAAATCTGCCCCCCCCCCCCCCCCCCAAGCCATATCCCTGACACACACCTCACTATTGTGACGTCTCTTATGGAAATAAATACTCTGCTGGTGATCCACCTCTAATTTACTCCCAGCCTATGACTTCCCCTTATCTTCCTCATTCAATGCATCCAAAGATATGGTACCTTACTAATAACGTACACTATGGTGTCCAATATATTCCTCCAATTGTTGTGTGTAAGGTTGTTTGCTGGGATGAATTTAATGCTGTAATTTATAATATTACTATTCAAAAGTGTGAATGTATTCAAGGATGATTTTTGACAGAAATGGTTCACATTATCCATTTCTAAATCATCAAAATATTTAGCTTTCTCGTTATCCACTTCTAATTCATAAAAAAAAAAAAATGTAACTGTAGTACTTAAACTCATGTAAACTTTAAATATCATTATTTTTCTACTGTAAATAAATGTAAACTGATTATGTACAAGTCGTGAAAAAAAAAGTGCTGTATCTCTTATGTCTGGGTAATGTATTTCTTTGACATTTCAACAATAAAATTTTCCTGAAGAGAATATGTCTTTGCATTGTGAAATGATGGGGATGTGTGATAATGGCCAGGTTGCCAGGTCTAGCTAAAATATCTAGACCAATGACCTCTCAACCTGCCCACAAGGCCTGAAAACTAGCCCAGCAAGAGAATTGTCACCACATTTATCCAATAAACACTTTTTTTAGTCTTCCGACTAGCTTGGAAAGACCGTACCGTGCAGCATCGAAGAGCCCTCACTGCTGCTCCATCCTATTTTTTTTTTTTTCCAACCTAATTGAGGAAAATAAGAACAATCCTACATTTATTTTTGATACTGTTGCAAAGCTAACTAAAAAGCAGCATTCCAAAAGAGAGGATGGCTTTCACTTCAGCAGTAATAAATTCATTAACTTCTGAGGAAAAGATCATGATTATTAGAAAGCAAATTACAGACTCTTTAAATCTGCGTATTCCTCCAAAGCTCAGTTGTCCTGAGTCTGCACAACTCTGCCTGGACCTAGGATCAAGAGAGACACAAGTGTTTTAGTACTATATCTCTTGACACAATGATGAAAATAATCATGGCCTCTAAACCTTCAAGCTGCATACTGGACCCTATTCCAACTAAACTACTGAAAGAGCTGCTTCCTGTGCTTGGGCCTCCTATGTTGAACATAAACGGCTCTCTATCCACCGGATGTGTACCAAACTCACTAAAAGTGGCAGGAATAAAGCCTCTCTTGAAAAAGCCAAACCTTGACCCAGAAAATATAAAAAACTATCGGCCTATATCGAATCTCCCATTCCTCTCAAAAATTGTAGAAAAAGCTGTTGCGCTGCAACTCATTGCCTTCCTGAAGACAATGTATACGAAATGCTTCAGTCTGGTTGTAGACCCCATCATGGCACTGTGACTGCACTTGTGAAGGTGGTAAATGACCTTTTAATGGCATCAGACCGAGGCTTTGCATCTGTCCTCGTGCTCCTAGACCTTAGTGCCCTCACACGGTTCTGGCTGGGATCTTACCTCAGGACCCTGATGCTGATCCCAGTCGACCTGCGAGCCCCAGTCTCTTTCCAACTACCCACGCACTACGTCCAGCTCCAGAAGTTAAGACATTTTAAACTGGAAAAAGAAAGTCACCATTTTAACTAAACACCGCTCTCTTCTCTCTCTTGTGCAGGAACGGGAACCAGTGTGTCCAGTGCGCGGGCTCGCTGTAGGCGAGCCCACAATGGTCTGGCGCAACGTGGCCCATCCTGCTCTCCTGAATCCCAGGCAGTGGCCATGGTAGCCACGGAAGGAAGGGGGCCTCGACCCCAGGCGAAGCGTCCCCCACAACACCCTAGGTCCCGGCGGCCACGGACTGACAGCGCTGCGGCGCCAAGGGCGATGCGCCTAGGGGAGGGATCTCCCCTGGGCCCCGACGGAAGGGACGGTAATTTATTCAGAGGAGCAGGATGAGGCGAGTTTGATAAAGACTCACCCCGCTCCTGTACAAGGGACTGAAGACAGCCTTTTAACAAAGTGACTTATTAACATGTTTTTCATGTCTTAAAAAATGTTTTACCTTTGTTAGATCATTAGTACACATTTTAAATGGCTTTTACAGATTTGATGTTTTTACAAGAAACATACTTTTATTCATGGTTGTTTTCATTGATTTTAACATGTATTTAAATGTAACTTTCAAATGCTGTGTTTTAAGCCTGATTGCCGTTTGTATGTGTATGAAACGATGTCAAAAATGTTTGAGCTGTTTTTTAAAGGAAATGTGTTAAAAAAAAACTTTTCCAAAAGAAACAAAAAAATCAGTTCTTATCAGTTTAATATCTGATACGTCCCCTATCTGGGGACCATATATTAAATAGGTTTTTGGAACAGGGAGATGGAATAGCGGCTTGCTCCGTCCACTCCACGCATCGACCTGGTATTGCAGTAGCTCCAGGAACGGTGCACCACCTGCCGTTGTCAATATAAATGTTCATGGATTTAGATTCTTTGAAATATGAGCTACTTTTGAACAGTATGTTCGTTAATGTTCATGTAGCTGTTTGCAGAAGGTTAGGTTATTGTATTTTATCTATATTGATATATGCTCTTGCTTTGTAATGTAAGCGAGGTTTGTGTTACAAAGTGATGGCTATTTCTCCTTCTTTACAACACAGATTATCCATTATATTGACCAGATACTAGTGGCCGCTCTAACAAGGAATATATATATATATATATATATATATATATATATATATATATATATATATATATATATATATATATATATATATATATTAAAGGAATCCTGTCGGCAGGAGGAAGGTCAGGTGGGGCTATTCTAGCCAATGAGAGGGCAGATACACATGTGAACAACATGCACAACGTTTTCCACTAGTTACCACAGCCACAAAGTAAAAAACGGGTTATTCATTTCGGGGGTCATTGTAAACTGCTGTAGCCTTAGCCTACCATTTGATACAGTAAACATGTTGAAATTATATCACCGGGGGTCATTGCGAGTCAATATGCGTCACTTGTGTAGCCTGGTAGCGAAGTCGCCAAGCCAATGTGTATCTGAGTGTGATACTCTATAGTTGGAGTGAGGCAAGTTCGGCATTATTTACTACGTCATGAACGGAACTGAATGCGTGCTACAAAATGATACGGAAGTAAAGACATTCATAACAACATTACCTTGCTCTTGTATTGCATAATCAGCAATACAAAACATAGCCTACCTGTTCAGGGAAAAGTCCACAATGAAACTGACATTAAATGTGGAGAATGATACATTTGCGATAGAGCTGTGACCATGATCGCAATCGATAACTTCAAATGTAATTAACTAAACACGGACGTTAATAAATGCATAGTAACACAAGGCTACAACAACAAACGGAAGTTCTAGGCTATGTATTAAATCCGTTTGTCAGCTCCAGGTAGGCGACACAAGTGGCACAAAATGGTTTGCAATGACTCCAGTGATATCGTCATTTCGAAGTAATTATTGTATTAAATGGTAGCCTGCAATGCATATACATTAATAGGCTACTTGATGGCAAGTGTTATCATTCTCCACATTTAATATCAGTTTCATTGAGGACTTTTTCCCAAAACAGATGCACTCGAGGGAGTTTCATAACATCCATTTCTCAGTTGGTAGAGCATGGCACTTGCAAGGCCATGGTTGTGGGTTCAATTCCCACAGGGAACCAGTACGATGAACACATGAAAATGTATGCACTCACTACTACTGTAAGTGACTCTGGATAAGAGAGTCTGCTAAATGACTCACTACTGTAAGTGGCTCTGGATAAGAGAGTCTGCTAAATGACTCACTACTGTAAGTGACTCTGGATAAGAGAGTCTGCTAAATGACTCACTACTGTAAGTGGCTCTGGATAAGAGAGTCTGCTAAATGACTCACTACTGTTAGTGACTCTGGATAAGAGAGTCTGCTAAATGACTCACTACTGTTAGTGACTCTGGATAAGAGAGTCTGCTAAATGACTCACTCCTGTAAGTGACTCTGGATAAGAGAGTCTGCTAAATGACTCACTACTGTTAGTGACTCTGGATAAGAGAGTCTGCTAAATGACTCACTACTGTTAGTGACTCTGGATAAGAGAGTCTGCTAAATGACTCACTACTGTTAGTGACTCTGGATAAGAGAGTCTGCTAAATGACTCACTACTGTTAGTGACTCTGGATAAGAGAGTCTGCTAAATGACTCACTACTGTAAGTGACTCTGGATAAGAGAGTCTGCTAAATGACTCACTACTGTTAGTGACTCTGGATAAGAGAGTCTGCTAAATGACTCACTACTGTAAGTGACTCTGGATAAGAGAGTCTGCTGAGTGACTCAAGGCCATTTACCAAATACATTTTTACTAAAGTAAAAAGTAATAAAAATAACACAATAAAATAACAATAACAAGGCTGTATACAGGGGGTACAGGTACCGCGTCAATGTGCACCATCAAGAGCATCCTGACCAGTTGCATCATTCAATTATTTAATTTTCCACATAAATCTACACACAATACCCCATAATGACAAAGTAAAAAAATGTTGTTTTTTAAAAAATTTGAGCAAATCTATTAAAAAGACGGAAATATCACATTTACATAAGTATTCAGACCCTTTTCCCAGTACTTTGTTGAAGCACCCTTGGCAGCGATTACAGCCTTGAATCTTCTTGCGTATGGCGCTACACGCTAGGAACACCTGTATATGGGGAGAGATGTTCGATCGGGTTCAAGTCCGGGCTCTGGCTGGGCCACTCAAGGACATTCAGAGACTTACCCCGAAGCCACTCCTGCGTTGTCTTTGCAGTGTGCTTAGGGTTGTTGTCCTGTTGGAAGGTGAACCTTTGCCTCGCGCTGAGGTCCTGAGCGCTCTGGAACAGATTTTCATCAATGATCTCTCTGTACTTTGCTCCATTCATCTTTCCCTCGATCCTGACTAGTCTCACAGTCCCTGCTGCTGAAAAACATCCCCGCAGGGATAGGGCCAGGTTTCCTCCAAATGTGACGCTTGGCATTCAGGCCAAATAGTTCAATCTTGGTTTCATTAGGCCAGAGAATCTTGTTTCTCATGGTCTGAGTCCAAGCGGGCTGTCATGTGCCTTTTACTGAGGAATGGCTTCCGTCTGGCCACTCTACCATAAAGGCCTGATTGGTGGAGTGCTGCAGAGATGGTTGTCCTTCTGGAAGGTTCTCCCATTTGCACAGAGGAACTCTGGAGCTCTGTCAGAGTGACCATCGGGTTCTTGGTCACCTCCCTGACCAAGTCCCTTCTTCCCCAATTGCACAGTTTGCCCGGGTGACTAGCTCAAGGAAGAGTCTTGGTTGTTGTTTCCAAACTTCTTCCATTTAAGAATGATGGAGGTCACTGTGTTCTTGGGGATCTTCAATGCTGCAGAAATGTTTTTGTGTCCTTCCCCAGACCTTTGCCCCGACACAATCCTGTCTCTGAGATCTACGGACAATTCCTTCGACCTAATGGCTTGTTCTTTGCTCTGACATGCACTGTCAACTGTGGGACCTTATATAGACAGGTGTGTGCCTTTCCAAATCATGTCCAATCAATTGAATTTACCACAGGTGGACTCCAATCAAGTTGTAGAAACATCTCAAGGATGATCAATGGAAACAGGATGCACCTGAGCTCAATTTAGAGTCTCATAGCAAAGGGTCTGAATACTTATGTAAATAAGGTTTTCTTTATTTGTATTTTTATACATTTGCTAAAATGTATAAACCTGTTTTCGCTTTGTCATTATTGTGGTTAGATTAAGAGGAAATAATATATTTTAGAATAAGGCTGTAACGTAACAAAATGTGGACAGTCAAGGGGTCTGAATACATTCCGAATTAACTGTATCTGAGGAGTCTCTGTGGTTTGTCTGTGTTGAGGCACGAAATCGAACTAGAGAATTCACATGTATTAGTATTAATGCAGGTACATGCAGGTATAATGCACTATGAAACAGTTCTAACACGTTATAAGACTTGTCATTGTGTATGACCCTCTTACATTGTCTTAGTACCATCTTATAATGTCTTAGTACCATCTTATATTGTCTTAGTACCATCTTATATTGTCTTAGTACCATCTTATAATGTCTTAGTACCATCTTATATTGTCTTAGTACCATCTTATATTGTCTTAGTACCATCTTACATTGTCTTAGTACCATCTTATAATATCTTAGTACCATCTTACATTGTCTTAGTACCATCTTATATTGTCTTAGTACCATCTTATATTGTCTTAGTACCATCTTACATTGTCTTAGTACCATCTTATAATGTCATCTTATAATGTCTTAGTACCATCTTATATTGTCTTAGTACCATCTTATAATGTCTTAGTACCATCTTACATTGTCTTAGTACCATCTTATAATATCTTAGTACCATCTTACATTGTCTTAGTACCATCTTATATTGTCTTAGTACCATCT
This sequence comes from Oncorhynchus masou masou, assembly GCF_036934945.1. Taxonomy (NCBI): domain Eukaryota; kingdom Metazoa; phylum Chordata; class Actinopteri; order Salmoniformes; family Salmonidae; genus Oncorhynchus; species Oncorhynchus masou. The sequence goes on from NC_088226.1 coordinate 70,068,484, forward strand.
TATATTGTCTTAGTACCATCTTACATTGTCTTAGTACCATCTTATAATGTCTTAGTACCATCTTATATTGTCTTAGTACCATCTTATAATGTCTTAGTACCATCTTATATTGTCTTAGTACCATCTTATAATGTCTTAGTACCATCTTACATTGTCTTAGTACCATCTTATATTGTCTTAGTACCATCTTCTTTCTAGAGACAATATCTCTCTCATCATCACTCAATACCTAGGTTTACCTCAACTGTATTCACATCCTACCATACCTTTGTCTGTACATTACACCTCGAAGCTATTTTATTGCCCCCAGAAACCTCCTTTTACTCTCTGCTCCGGACGTTCTAGGCGACCAATTCTCATAGATTTTAGCCGTACCCTTATCCCACTCCTTCTCGGTTCCTCTGGCGATGTAGAGGTGAATCCAGGCCCTACAGTGCCAAGCTCCACTCCTATTCCCCAGATGTTCTCTTTTGATGACTTCTGTAACCGTAATAGCCTTGGTTTCATGCATGTTAACATTAGAAGCCTCCTCCCTAAGTTTGTTTTATTCACTGTTTTAGCACACTCTGCCAACCCGGATGTTCTAGCCGTGTCTGAATCCTGGCTTAGGAAGACCACCAAAAATTCTGAAATTTTCATCCTTAACTACAACATTTTCAGACAAGATAGAACGGCCAAAGGGGGCGGTGTTGCAATCTATTGCAGAGATAGCCTGCAGAGTTCTGTCCTACTATCCAGGTCTGTACCCAAACAATTTGAACTTCAACTTTTAAAAATTCACCTATCTAAAAAGAAGTCTCTCACCGTTGCCGCCTGCTATAGACCACCCTCTGCCCCCAGCTGCGCTCTGGACACCATATGTGAACTGATTGCCTCCCATCTATCTTCAGAGCTCGTGCTGCTAGGTGACCTAAACTGGAACATGCTTAACACCCCAGCCATCCTACAATCTAAGCTTGATGCCCTCAATCTCACACAAATTACCAATGAGCCTACCAGGTACCTCCCCAAAGCCTTAAACACAGGCACCCTCATAGATATCTTCCTAACCAACTTGCCCTCTAAATACACCTCTGCTGTTTTCAACCAAGATCTCAGCGATCACTGCCTCATTGCCTGCATCCTTAATGGGTCAGCAGTCAAACAAAAGCCAAGTCAACAAACAGATTACCGACCATTTCGAATCCCACCATACCTTCTCCGCTATGCAATCTGGTTTCAGAGCTTGTCATGGGTGCACCTCAGCCACGCTCAAGGTCCTAAATGATATCTTAACCGCCATCGATAAGAAACATTACTGTGCAGCCGTATTCATTGATCTGGCCAAGGCTTTCGACTCTGTCAATCACCACATCCTCATCGGCAGACTCGATAGCCTTGGTTTCTCAAATGATTGCCTCGCCTGGTTCACCAACTACTTCTCTGATAGAGTTCAGTGTGTCAAATCGGAGGGCCTGTTGTCCGGGGCTCTGGCAGTCTCTATGGGGGTGCCTCAGGGTTCAATTCTTGGACCGACTCTCTTCTCTGTATATATCAATGATGTCCCTCTTGCTGCTGGTGGGTCTCTGATCCACCTCTACGCAGACGACACCATTCGGTATACTTCTAGCCCTTCTTTGGACACTGTGTTAACAACCCTCCAAACGAGCTTCAATGCCATACAACTCTCCTTCCGTGGCCTCGAATTGCTCTTAAATATAAGTAAAACTAAATACATGCTCTTCAACCGATCGCTACCTGCACCTGCCCGTCCGGCCAACATCACTACTCTGGACAGTTCTGACTTAGAATATGTGGACAACTTCAAATACCTAGGTGTCTGGTTAGACTGTAAACTCTCCTTCCAGACCCACATCAAACATCTCCAATCCAAAGTTAAATATAGAATTGGCTTCCTATTTCGCAACAAAGCATCCTTCACTCATGCTGTCAAACACACCCTTGAAAAACTGACCATCCTACCGATCCTCGACTTCGGTGATGTCATTTACAAAATAGCTTCCAATACCCTACTCAATAAGTTGGATGCAGTCTTTCACAGTGCCATCCGTTTTGTCACCAAAGCCCCATATACTACCCACCACTGCGACCTGTATGCTCTCGTTGGCTGTCCCTCGCTTCATACTCGTCACCAAACCCACTGGCTCCAGGACATCTACAAGACCCTGCTAGGTAAAGTCCCCCCTTATCTCAGCTCGCTGGTCACCATAGCATCTCCCACCTGTAGCACGCGCTCCAGCAAGTATATCTCTCTGGTCACTCCAAAACCAATTCTTCCTTTGGCCGCCTCTCCTTCCAGTTCTTTGCTGCCAATGACTGGAACGAACTACAAAAGTCTCTGAAACTGGAAACACTTATCTCCCTCACTAGCTTTAAGCACCAGCTGTCAGAGCAGCTCACAGATTACTGCACTTGAACGTAGCCCATCTATAATTTAAACCCAAACAACTACCTGTCCCCCTACTGTATTTATTTATTTATTTTGGTCCTTTGCACCCTATTATTTTTATTTCTACTTTGCACATTCTTCCACTGCAAATCTACCATTCCAGTGTTTTACTTGCTATATTGTATTTACTTCGCCACCATGGCCTTTTTTTGCCTTTACCTCTCTTATCTCACCTCATTCGCTCACATTGTATGTCGTATGCGTCAAACTGCTTTGCTTTATCCTGGCCAGGTCGCAATTGTAAATGAGAACTTGTTCTCAACTTGCCTACCTGGTTAAATAAAGGTGAAATAAAAGAAATTTAAAAAATCTTACATTGTCTTAGTACCATCTTATATTGTCTTAGTACCATCTTATATTGTCTTAGTACCAACTTATATTGTCTTAGTACCATCTTATATTGTCTTAGTACCATCTTATATTGTCTTAGTACCATCTTATATTGTCTTAGTACCATCTTAAATTGTCTTAGTACCATCTTATAATATCTTAGTACCATATTATATTGTCTTAGTACCATCTTAAATTGTCTTAGTACCATCTTATATTGTCTTAGTACCATATTATATTGTCTTAGTACCATCTTATATTGTCTTAGTACCATCTTATATTGTCTTAGTACCATCTTATAGTGTCTTAGTACCATCTTATATTGTCTTAGTACCATCTTATAATTGTCTTAGTATATTATATTGTCATATTATAATTGTCTTAGTACCATCTAGTCTTAGTACCATCTTATATTGTCTTAGTACCATCTTATATTCTTAGTCTTAAATTGTCTTACCATCTTATAATATCTTAGTATCCTAAATGGAGGGCCATCTTATTTTCCCAGATTATATTGTGGGTCTTAGTCTTCACCTCTTATAACGGGGGGCCACGGACAGCTGGGGATGAGGTCCTCTGTGGTCCTCTGTGGAGACTGGTCACAGGTGAGACTGATCACAGGGTACACTGATCACAGGGGAGACTGGTCACAGATGTGTTTGAGATCATGGCTGCATTCCAGACCATCTGCTAAGCAGTTGCCTTGCACAAATTAACCAATCAATTGCTGTGTTCGGAAAAGCTGTGATGCATTGTGGGTAAACAATAATGAGTAGTTGTGTATGAAGCGAGATGATTTGTAAAGCAGGAAGATTTCAGTCAGCTGCAATGTCGGAAAAAAAACCCATTGATTTCACAATCATCATGTTGTGTAATTCATCCTCATTGGTGGATGAACTGTTGAAGAGAAGTTCAGGCCCAGTCCAGTAGAGGGCAGTAGAAACTAAAACACAAACTAAAGGTTCTTTGTTACAGAGTTCTAGCCTTGATAAAAGGCTACTTACTGTGTGAGTGTATTGGTTATTACCTGCATCACTGTCTATTCCCTACTAACAGTAGTGCACTATAAGAGGAATAGGGTGCCATTAAGGATGCTACCCTATGTCTGTGTGTGTGTAACCAGTGGTTTCGTCCCAATCCATCCTTTCTCCTGAAGTGTGCACTCGTTCACTACTTCCTACAAATCTAGAAACATTGGGTTGGTGGAGGCATGTACTCCTGGGAATTTCTTATACCAGTCATTTAAATCTCAGGAAGCAGTAAATGGAAGTGAACAAGTGTACAACTTCAGGAGAAACGAGAGATTATTGGGACACGACCAGGGTACCAGAGAATTTCCTGGCACACCATCAGCAGCCCCCGCCCAGAGAGAGAACTTCCTGGCACTCCATCAGCAGCCCCCCCCCCCCAGAAGGAGAACAACCTGGGGATATTATGGGGATAGCATGGGGATAACATGGGGATAGCATGGGGATAGCATGGGGATAGCATGGGGATAGCATGGGGATAGCATGGGGATAGCATGGGGATAGCATGGGGATAGCATGGGGATAGCATGGGATAACATGGGGATAGCATGGGGATAACATGGGGATAGCATGAGAATAGCATGGGGATAACATGGGAATAGCATGGGGATAACATGGGAATAGCATGGGTATAACATGGGAATAGCATGGGAATAACATGGGGATAGCATGATAACATGGGGATAGCATGAGAATAGCATAGCATGAGAATAACATGGGGATAGCATGAGAATAACATGGGGATAGCATGGGGAGAATAACATGGGGATAACATGGGGATAGCATGGGGATAGCATGGGAATAACATGAGAATAACATGGGGATAGCATGATAATAACATGGGGATAGCATGAGAATAACATGGGGATAGCATGAGAATAACATGAGAATAACATGGGGATAGCATGAGAATAACATGGGGATAGCATGAGAATAACATGGGGATAGCATGAGAATAACATGGGGATAGCATGGGAATAACATGGGGATAGCATGGGAATAACATGAGAATAACATGGGTATAGCATGGGGATAGTATGAGAATAACATGAGAATAACATGGGGATAGCATGAGAATAACATGAGAATAACATGGGGAATAACATGGGGATGAGAATAACATGAGAATAACATGGGGATAGCATGAGAATAACATGAGAATAACATGGGGATAGCATGGGAATAACATGGGGATAGCATGAGAATAACATGGGGATAGCATGAGAATAACATGATAATAACATCAGAATAACATGGGGAAAACATGGGAATAACATGAGAATAACATGGGAATAACATGAGAATAACATGGGAATAACATGAGAATAACATGGGGATAGCATGGGAATAACATGAGAATAACATGGGGATAACATGAGAATAACATGGGAATAACATGGGGATAACATGAGAATAACATGGGGATAGCATGAGAATAACATGGGAATAGCATGAGAATAACATGAGAATAACATGAGAATAACATGAGAATAACATGGGGATAGCATGAGAATAACATGGGGATAACATGAGAATAACATGGGGATAGCATGAGAATAACATGGGGATAACATGATAATAACATGAGAATAACATGAGAATAACATGGGGATAACATGAGAATAACATGGGGATAACATGGGAATAACATGGGGATAACATGATAATAACATGGGGATAACATGAGAATAACATGGGGATAACATGAGAATAACATAACATGGGAGAATAACATGATAATAACAACATGAGAATAACATGGGGATAGCATGAATAACATGGGAATAACATGGGGATAGCATGAGAATAACATGGGGATAGAGAATATGAGAATAACATGAGAATAACATGGGGATAACATGAGAATAACATGGGGATAGCATGAGAATAACATGAGAATAACATGGGGAATAGCATGGGAATAACATGAGAATAACATGGGGATAACATGAGAATAACATCAGAATAACATGATAATAACATGAGAATAACATGAGAATAATGGGGATAACATGAGAATAACATGGGGATAGCATGGGAATAACATGGGAATAACATGGGGATAACATGGGAATAACATGGGGATAGCATGGGAATAACATGGGAATTACATGATAATAACATGGGAATAACATGGGAACAACATGGGAATAGCATGGGAATAACATGATAATAACATGGGGATAGCATGGGAATAACATGGGAATACATGATAATAACATGATAATAACATGTAATAACATGGGAACAACATGGGAATAGCATGGGAATAACATGATAATAACATGGGGATAGCATAAGAATAACATGAGAATAACATGGGAATAACATGGGAACAACATGGGGATAGCATGGGAATAACATGGGAATAACATGAGAATAACATGGGGATAGCATGATAATAACATGGGGATAGCATGAGAATAACATGGGGATAGCATGAGAATAACATGAGAATAACATGGGGATAGCATGAGAATAACATGGGGACAGCATCAGAATAACATGGGAATAATAACATGGGGATAGCATGAGAATAACATGCATGGGAATAACATGAGAATAACATGGGGATAGCATGATAACATGGGAATAACATGGGGATAACATGGGAATAACATGAGAATAACATGGGGATAACATGGGAATAACATGGGGATAACATGGGAATAACATGAGAATAACATGATAATAACATGGGATAGCATGGGAATAACATGGGAATAACATGGGGAATAACATAGCATGAGCATGATAATAACATGAAATAACATGGGAATAGCATGATAATAACATGGGAATAACATGGGAATAACATGAGAATAACATGGGGATAGCATGGGAATAACATGATAATAACATGGGAATAGCATGGGAATAACATGGGAATAACATGGGGATAACATGAGAATAACATGGGGATAGCATGGGAATAACATGATAATAACATGGGAATAACATGGGGATAGCATGAGAATAACATGGGGATAACATGGGGATAGCATGAGAATAACATGGGAATAACATGGGAATAACATGATAATAACATGGGGATAGCATAATAATGGGAGAATAACATGGGAATAACATGATAATAACATGGGAACAACATTGGAATAGCATGGGAATAACATGGGAATAGCATGGGAATAACATGATAATAACATGGGAATAACATGGGAACAACATTGGAATAGCATGGGAATAACATGATAATAACATGAGAATAACATGGGAATAGCATGATAATAACATGGGAATAGCATGGGAATAACATGAGAATAACATGGGGATAGCATGATAATAACATGATAATAACATGGGAATAGCATGGGAATAGCATGAGAATAACATGGGAATAACATGGGAATAACATGGGAATAACATGAGAATAACATGGGAATAACATGAATAACATGGGAATAACATGGGGATAGCATGGGAATAACATGGGAATAACATGGGAATAACATGAGAATAACATGGGAATAGCATGATAATAACATGGGAATAACATGGGGATAGCATGGGGATAACATGAGAATAACATGGGGAATAACATGGGGATAACATGGGGATAACATGAGAATAACATGGGAATAACATGGGAATAACATGGGAATAACATGGGGATAGCATGATAATAACATGGGAATAACATGGGGATAGCATGAGAATAACATGGGAATTAACATGGGGATAGCATGAGAATAACATGGGGATAGAATGGGAATAACATGAGAATAACATGATAATAACATGGGGATAGCATGGGGATAACATGAGAATAACATGGGAATAGCATGAGAATAACATGGGATAACATGGGGATAACATGAGAATAACATGAGAATAACATGAGAATGACATGGGAATAGCATGAGAATAACATGGGAATAACATGATAATAACATGGGAATAACATGGGAACAACATTGGAATAGCATGGGAATAACATGATAATAACATGAGAATAACATGGGAATAGCATGATAATAACATGGGGATAACATGGGGATAACATGAGAATAACATGAGAATAACATGGGAACAACATTGGAATAGCATGGGAATAACATGATAATAACATAATAATAACATGAGAATAACATGGGAATAGCATGAGAATAACATGGGAATAACATGATAATAACATGGGAATAACATGGGAATAACATGGGAATAGCATGGGAATAACATGATAATAACATGAGAATAACATGGGAATAGCATGATAATAACATGGGAATAGCATGGGAATAACATGAGAATTAACATGGGGATAGCATGATAATAACATGATAATAACATGGGAATAGCATGGGAATAGCATGAGAATAACATGGGAATAACATGGGAATAGCATGAGAATAACATGGGGAATAACATGGGGATAGCATGGGAATAACATGGGAATAACATGGGAATAACATGGGAATAACATGGGGATAGCATGATAATAACATGGGAATAACATGGGGATAGCATGAGAATAACATGGGGAATAGCATGAGAATAACATGGGAATAACATGGGAATAACATGGGAATAACATGAGAATAACATGGGAACAACATGGGAATAGCATGGGAATAACATGGGAATAACATGGGGATAGCATGGGAATAACATGGGGATAGCATGAGAATAACATGGGGATAGCATGAGAATAACATGGGGATAGAATGGGAATAACATGAGAATAACATGATAATAACATGGGGATAGCATGGGGATAACATGAGAATAACATGGGAATAGCATGAGAATAACATGGGGATAACATGGGGATAACATGAGAATAACATGAGAATAACATGAGAATAACATGGGAATAGCATGAGAATAACATGGGAATAACATGATAATAACATGGGAATAACATGGGAACAACATGGGAATAGCATGGGAATAACATGATAATAACATGAGAATAACATGGGAATAGCATGATAATAACATGGGAATAGCATGGGAATAACATGAGAATTACATGGGGATAGCATGATAATAACATGATAATAACATGGGAATAGCATGGGAATAGCATGAGAATAACATGGGAATAACATGGGAATAGCATGAGAATAACATGGGAATAACATGGGGATAGCATGGGAATAACATGGGAATAACATGGGAATAACATGGGGATAGCATGAGAATAACATGGGAATAACATGGGAATAGCATGGGAATAAATATGGGAATAACATGGGGATAACATGGGAATAACATGGGGATAGCATGGGAATAACATGGGGATAACATGGGAATAACATGGGGATAGCATGGGAATAACATGGGAATAACATGGGGATAGCATGAGAATAACATGGGAATAACATGGGAATAACATGGGGATAGCATGAGAATAACATGGGGATAGAATGGGAATAACATGGGGATAGCATGATAATAACATGGGGATAGCATGGGGATAACATGAGAATAACATGGGAATAGCATGAGAATAACATGAGAATGACATGGGAATAGCATGAGAATAACATGGGAACAACATGATAATAACATGGGAATAACATGGGAACAACATTGGAATAGCATGGGAATAACATGATAATAACATGAGAATAACATGGGAATAGCATGATAATAGCATGATAATAACATGGGAATAACATGGGGATAGCATGAGAATAACATGGGGATAGCATCAGAATAACATGGGAATAGCATGGGAACAACATTAACATGGAATAACATGGGAATAACATGATAATAACATGAGAATAACATGGGAATAGCATGATAATAACATGGGGATAACATGAGAATAACATGAGAATAACATGGGAACAACATTGGAATAGCATGGGAATAGCATGAGAATAACATGGGGATAACATGAGAATAACATGAGAATAACATGGGGATAACATGAGAATAACATGAGAATAACATGGGAACAACATTGGAATAGCATGGGAATAACATGATAATAACATGAGAATAACATGGGAATAGCATGATAATAACATGGGAATAGCATGGGAATAACATGAGAATTACATGGGGATAGCATGGGAATAGCATGGGAATAGCATGAGAATAACATGGGAATAGCATGAGAATAACATGGGAATAGCATGAGAATAACATGGGAATAACATGGGAATAACATGGAATAACATGGGAATAGCATGGGAATAACATGGGAATAACATGGGAATAACATGGGGATAGCATGATAATAACATGGGAATAACATGGGGATAGCATGAGAATAACATGGGGATAGCATGAGAATAACATGGGGATAGCATGGGAATAACATGGGGATAGCATGAGAATAACATGGGGATAACATGGGAATAACATGAGAATAACATGAGAATAACATGGGAATAGCATGAGAATAACATGGGAATAGCATGATAATAACATGGGAATAACATGGGGATAACATGGGGATAACATGAGAATGACATGATAATAACATGGGGATAACATGGGAATAGCATGAGAATAACCCTCTGCAGCCCTCATCCTTTCAGCCTACAACCTTTCTGCAGAAGGTCCCCAAAGCACACACATCCCTGAGTCGCTCCTCTTTTCAGTTCGCTGCAGCTAGCGACTGGAACGACCTGAAACAAACACTCAAACTGGACAGTTTTATCTCCATCTCTTCATTCAGACTCAATCATGGACACTCTTACTGACAGTTAGTTGTGGGTGCTTAGCGTGATGTATTGTTGCCTCTACCTTCTTGCCCTTTGTGCTGTTGTCTGTGCCCAATAATGTTTGTACCATGTTGTGTTGCTACCATGTTGTTGTCATGTTGTGTTGCTACCATGTTGTTGTCATGTTGTGTTGCTACCATGTTGTTGTCATGTTGTGTTGCTACCATGTTGATGTCATATGTTGCTGCCTTGCTATGTTGTTGTCTTAGGTCTTTTGTAGTGCTGTGTGTTTTGTTCTATATTTATATTTTATTTATTTATCTTTAATCCCAGCCCCGTCCCCGCAGGGAGGCCTTTTGCCTTTTGGTAGGCCGTCATTGTAAATAAGAATTTGTTCTTTAACTGACTTGCCAAGTTAAATAAAGGTTAAATAAATAAAAATAACATGGGAATGCCCCTCGGTCTTAGTGGCTCTCTCAAAGCCTTGCCATTATACAGGGCATGTGTCCCAAATGGCACCCCATTCCCTATGTAGTGCACTACTTTTAACTAGGACCCATAGCATCCTATTCCCTATTTAGTGCACTACTTTTAACTAGGGCCCATAGCATCCTATTCCCTATGTAGTGCACTACTTTTAACTAGGACCCATAGCATCCTATTCCCTATGTAGTGCACTACTTTTAACTAGGGCCCATAGCATCCTATTCCCTATGTAGTGCACTACTTTTAACTAGGACCCGTTGCACCCTTATTCCCTATGAAGTGCACTACTTTTGACCAGGGTTCATAGGGCACTACATAATGAATAGGGTGCGATTTGGGATTTGGGATCATCATCTCCCTGTTGATGTAATTATAGCTTGCCTCAACTACATGCTATCATGTTAAAAAAGAAAAAGAGAACAGCTGTGAGCCTTGTCAGGAGAAGGGTGGATTTACGGGTGCACTCTGCATATATTCGAAATGTAGCTTGTCGTTTTGTACGTTGATCATGTAGAATAGGAGAGCTGTAGAAGGTAGAAACTATAGCCATACACATCATCACTGTCTTCCCATCTACTGTACCCCCCACACTAGTAATCTCATCACCAATCAACAGAACATATGATGTAGACTACAGATATCATCACCAATCAACAGAACATATAATGTAGACTACAGAGCTCGTCACCAATCAACAGAACATATGATGTAGACTACAGATCTCGTCACCAATCAACAGAACATATAATGTAGACTACAGATCTCATCACCAATCAACAGAACATATAATGTAGACTACAGACCTCATCACCAATCAACAGAACATGTGATGCAGTGATCTCATCTGTTTTTCTCTCCACAGATTTGCTTGTGGATCTGAACATAACGTTGCCATTGTGTGTAAGTGCTTTTCTCTTTTCCCTTCTCAACTTACAGTTCATTAGACTCCTCATTAACGGTAGCTCACGCAACAGCTACTCTTCCTGGGGTCCACACAAAAATAACATACAATACATGACACCGTATCTAATAGTTATAGACCAGATTGTAGCTGTGGTGCATTGTAACCCCCAGCTTTCTGTGTGATGTGATGTTACTGTATTAGGCTATTATTGGACCTTCCATAATCGATACGTCTCCTCAAAAGTATAACGATGAATTCAAAACACACTCAAGTCAACCTATACGGAGCACAACATTTTATTATAGAGTTATCAGGGGAGAGGAACAGACATGGAAAATTTGGATAATGGGGCCAGCAAGATTAGCAGATCCATTTGTTTAACATGGTAAATTAATGATATATAGCCACCGATTCCTGAAGAATATAAATTATAAATGCCTCATGAGCTTAGTTCAACTGTCATACCGCCATGAGAACCCAACATATAAGCTTGTTTTACTCCAATGTTTGTAGACAATGTAAATTGTAAATAATTAAATTGTAGCCTCACAACATGGTTAAAACTAGAATTGCGATATCGTAGATGGTCAGTCCGACCGCTGTACATCAATTGGACAGTAGTTACATTTAGTAATAATTTAACCTTTAATAATAAAAGTCCTCAGACGCTTCAACACAAGGATTCACCCCCCCCACCCTCTCGGTTGTTTACCCGTGACTACTTTATTGTTGTTTGAAGTGCAGAGTGCTCCTTTTTAAAAGCATGTCGGTTTCGACACTAAGTAGTGACTGAAATGAGACGCACCATTTTTTTGGGGGGGGGGGGCTCTGCTACACTGACTCCTGTTTAGTTACTATGGTTACCACTGTGCTCTTTATTTTGTTTGTTTTTTTACTGTTCTGGAGAACCAACCAGAATAAACAGATGAGTGCGTGGCATTCTGGGAAATGAATATTTGAGCGTTTTCCTCTCCTCTTCGCTTTAATTAGTGAAGGATCCTCCCCATCTAATGCTGTACAGTTTAAAGTGCACACACACACACACACACACACACACACACACACACACACACACACACACACACACACACACACACACACACACACACACACACACACACACACACACACACACACACACACACACACACACACACACACACAGAGAGAGAGAGAGAGTCTGATGAGCAGAATATGAGTATCACTGACATAGTTAATTAACCAAGCTGCGGTTAAGCTGCGGAGAAGAGTCAATCAGACAAGGCAGTTCTTCCACTTCTCGCCTGTTTGCTCAGTCTGCTTTTGTTGAAATGAGAATGAGAGTGTTGTGTGTACAAAACAGTAATATCATGGTTAAATATGCAGAGAACGGGGATAACGCTACACAACGTAAACAAGTTGGTGGTGACTAAGGATTCTGGTTTTTCTTTAACAGGTTGTTATAAGGCATCGTTCCACAACAGGCAGAGTTTGGCCTCACAAGTTAGGATGGGTGGATGGATGAAGGACTGAAGGGTGGTTGGATGGATAAAGATAGGTAGGAGAGGTGGATGGATGAAGGGTGGTTGGATGGATGAAGATAGGTAGGAGAGGTGGATGGATGAAGGGTGGTTGGATGGATAAAGATGTGTAGAAGAGATGGATGGATGAAGGGTGGTTGGATGGATATAGATAGGTAGGAGAGATGGATGGATGAAGGGTGGTTGGATGGATAAAGATGTGTAGAAGATATGGATGGATGAAGGGTGGTTGGATGGATAAAGATAGGTAGGAGAGATGGATGGATGAAGGGTGGTTGGATGGATAAAGATAGGTAGGAGAGATGGATGGATGAAGGACTGAAGGGTGGTTGGATGGATAAAGATAGGTAGGAGAGATGGGTGGTTGGATGGATAAAGATAGGTAGGAGAGGTGGATGGATGAAGGGTGGTTGGATGGATAAAGATGTGTAGAAGAGATGGATGGATGAAGGGTGGTTGGATGGATAAAGATGTGTTGGAGAGATGGAGGGATGAAGGGTGGTTGGATGGATAAAGATGTGTAGGAGAGATGGAGGGGTGAAAGGTGGTTGGATGGATATACATTTACATTTAAGTCATTTAGCAGACGCTCTTATCCAGAGCGACTTACAAATTGGTGAATTCACCTTCTGACATCCAGGGGAACAGCTACTTTACAATAGTGCATCTAAATCATTTAAGGGGGGGTTGAGAAGGATTACTTTATCCTATCCTAGGTATTCCTTGAAGAGGTGGGGTTTCAGGTGTCTCCGGAAGGTGGTGATTGACTCCGCTGTCCTGGCGTCGTGAGGGAGTTTGTTCCACCATTGGGGGGCCAGAGCAGCGAACAGTTTTGACTGGGCTGAGCGGGAACTGTACTTCCTCAGTGGAAGGGAGGCGAGCAGGCCAGAGGTGGATGAACGCAGTGCCCTTGTTTGGGTGTAGGGCCTGATCAGAGCCTGGAGGTACTGCGGTGCCGTTCCCCTCACAGCTCCGTAGGCAAGCACCATGGCCTTGTAGCGGATGCGAGCTTCAACTGGAAGCCAGTGGAGAGAGCGGAGGAGCGGAGTGACGTGAGAGAACTTGGGAAGGTTGAACACCAGACGGGCTGCGGCGTTCTGGATGAGTTGTAGGGGTTTAATGGCACAGGCAGGGAGCCCAGCCAACAGCGAGTTGCAGTAATCCAGACGGGAGATGACAAGTGCCTGGATTAGGACCTGCGCCGCTTCCTGTGTGAGGCAGGGTCGTACTCTGCGGATGTTGTAGAGCATGAACCTACAGGAACGGGCCACCGCCTTGATGTTAGTTGAGAACGACAGGGTGTTGTCCAGGATCACGCCAAGGTTCTTAGAGCTCTGGGAGGAGGACACAATGGAGTTGTCAACCGTGATGGCGAGATCATGGAACGGGCAGTCCTTCCCCGGGAGGAAGAGCAGCTCCGTCTTGCCGAGGTTCAGCTTGAGGTGGTGATCCGTCATCCACACTGATATGTCTGCCAGACATGCAGAGATGCGATTCGCCACCTGGTCATCAGAAGGGGGAAAGGAGAAGATTAATTGTGTGTCGTCTGCATAGCAATGATAGGAGAGACCATGTGAGGTTATGACAGAGCCAAGTGACTTGGTGTATAGCGAGAATAGGAGAGGGCCTAGAACAGAGCCCTGGGGGACACCAGTGGTGAGAGCGCGTGGCGAGGAGACAGATTCTCGCCACGCCACCTGGTTGGAGCGACCTGTCAGGTAGGACGCAATCCAAGCGTGGGCCGCGCCGGAGATGCCCAACTCGGAGAGGGTGGAGAGGAGGATCTGATGGTTCACAGTATCGAAGGCAGCCGATAGGTCTAGAAGGATGAGAGCAGAGGAGAGAGTTAGCTTTAGCAGTGCGGAGCGCCTCCGTGATACAGAGAAGAGCAGTCTCAGTTGAATGACTAGTCTTGAAACCTGACTGATTTGGATCAAGAAGGTCATTCTGAGAGAGATAGCGGGAGAGCTGGCCAAGGACGGCACGTTCAAGAGTTTTGGAGAGAAAAGAAAGACGGGATACTGGTCTGTAGTTGTTGACATCGGAGGGATCGAGTGTAGGTTTTTTCAGAAGGGGTGCAACTCTCGTTCTCTTGAAGATGGAAGGGACGTAGCCAGCGGTCAGGGATGAGTTGATGAGCGAGGTGAGGTAAGGGAGAAGGTCTCCGGAAATGGTCTGGAGAAGAGAGGAGGGGATAGGGTCAAGCGGGCAGGTTGTTGGGCGGCCGGCCGTCACAAGAAGCGAGATTTCATCTGGAGAGAGAGGGGAGAAAGAGGTCAGAGCACAGGGTAGGGCAGTGTGAGCAGAACCAGCGGTATCGTTTGACTTAGCAAACGAGGATCGGATGTCGTCGACCTTCTTTTCAAAATGGTTGACGAAGTCGTCTGCAGAGAGGGAGGAGGGGGGGAGGGGGAGGAGGATTCAGGAGGGAGGAGAAGGTGGCAAAGAGCTTCCTAGGGTTAGAGGCAGATGCTTGGAATTTAGAGTGGAAGAAAGTGGCTTTAGCAGCAGAGACAGAGGAGGAAAATGTAGAGAGGAGGGAGTGAAAGGATGCCAGGTCCGCAGGGGCGAGTTTTCCTCCATTTCCGCTCGGCTGCCCGGAGCACTGTTCTGTGAGCTCGCAATGAGTCGTCGAGCCACGGAGCGGGAGGGGAGGACCGAGCCGGCCTGGAGGATAGGGGACATAGAGAGTCAAAGGATGCAGAAAGGGAAGAGAGGAGGGTTGAGGAGGCAGAATCAGGAGATAGGTTGGAGAAGGTATGAGCAGAGGGAAGAGATGATAGGATGGAAGAGGAGAGAGTAGCGGGGGAGAGAGAGCGAAGGTTGGGACGGCGCGATACCATCCGAGTAGGGGCAGTGTGGGAAGTGTTGGATGAGAGCGGTAGGAGAGATGGAGGGATGAAGGGTGATTGGATGGATGGATATAGATAGTTAGGAGAGATGGAGGAATGAACGGTGATTGGATGGATAAAGATGTGTTTCAAATCAAATCAAATTTTATTGGTCACATACACATGGTCAGCAGATGTTATTGGTCACATACACATGGTTAGCAGATGTTAATGCGAGTGTAGCGAAGTGCTTGTGCTTCTAGTTCCGACCGTGCAGTAATATCTAACAAGTAATCTAACAATTTCACAACAACTACTTTATACACACAAGTGTAAAGGAATGAATAAGAATATGTACATGTAATTATATGGATGAGCGATGGCCGAACGGCATAGACAAGATGCAGTAGATGGTATAGAGTACAGTATATACATATGAGATGAGTAATGTAGGGTATGTAAACATTATATAAAGTGGCATTGTTTAAAGTGACTAGTGATACATTTATTACATCCAATTTTTTATTATTAAAGTGGCTAGAGATTTGAGTCAGTGTGTTGGCAACAGCCTCTCTGAGTTAGTGATGGCTGTTTAACAGTCTGATGGCCTTGAGATAGAGGCTGTTTTTCAGTCTCTCGGTCCCCGCTTTGATGCACCTGTACTGACCTCGCCTTCTGGATGTAGTGGCTCAGGTGGTTGTTGTCCTTGATGATCTTTATGGCCTTCCTGTGACATCGGGTGGTGTAGGTGTCCTGGAGTGCAGGTAGTTTGCCCCCGGTGATGCGTTGTGCAGAGCTCACTACCCTCTGGAGAGCCTTACGGTTGTGGGCAGTTGCCGTACCAAGCGGTGATACAGCCTGACAGGATGCTCTCGATTGTGCATCTGTAAAAGCTTGTGAGTGTTTTTGGTGACAAGCCAAATTTCTTCAGCCTCCTGAGGTTGAAGAGGCGCTGTTGCGCCTTCTTCACAACGCTGTCTGTGTATGTGGACCATTTCAGTTTGTCCGTGATGTGTACGCGAGGAACTTAAAACTTTCCACCTTCTCCACTACTGTTCCATCGATGTGGATAGGGAGGATGCTCCCTCTGCTGTTTCCTGAAGTCCACGATCATCTCCTTTGTTTTGTTGACATTGAGTGTGAGGTTATTTTCCTGACACCACACTCCGAGGGCCCTCACCTCCTCCCTGTAGGCCATCTCATCGTTGTTGGTAATCAAGCCTACCACTGTCTGCAAACTTGAGGATTGAGTTGGAGGCGTGCATGGCGACGCAGTCATGGGTGAACAGGGAGTACAGGAGAGGGCTGAGAACTCACCCTTGTGGGGCCCCAGTGTTGAGAATTAGCGGGGTGGAGATGTTGTTTCCTACCTTCAGCACCTGGGGGCTGCCCGTCAGATTGTCGAGGACCCAGTTGTACAGGGCAGTGTCGAGACCTAGAGTTTCGAGCTTAATGACGAGTTTGGATGGTTCTATGGTGTTAAATGCTGAGCTGTAACTGATGAACAGCATTCTTACATAGGCATTCCTCTTGTCCAGATGAGTTAGGGTGTGCAGTGTGATTGCGATGCGATTGCATCATCTGTGGACCGATTGGGCCGGTAAGCAAATTGGAGTGGGTTTAGGGTGTCAGGTAGGGTGGAGATGATATGGTCCTTGACTAGTCTCTCAAAGCACTCCATGATGATGGAAGGGAGTGCTACGGGCGGTAGTCGTTTAGCTCAGTTACCTTAGCTTTCTTGGGAACAGGAACAATGGTGGCCATCTTGAAGCATGTGGGAACAGCAAACCGGGACAGGGATTGATTGAATATGTCCGTAAACACACCAGCCGGCTGGTCTGCACTCTGAGGAAGCAGCTGGGGATGCTGTCTGGGCCTGCAGCCTTGTGAGGGTTAACACGTTTAAATGTTTTACTCACCTCGGCTGCAGTGAAGGAGAGCCCGCAGGTTTTGGTAACAGGCAGTGTCAGTGGCACTGTGTTGTCCTCAAAGCGGGTGAAGAAGGTGTTCAATTTGTCTGGGAGCAAGACATCGGTGTCCGCGACGGGGATGGTTTTCTTTTTGTGATCTGTGATTGACTGTAGACCCTGCCACATACATTTCAGTAGGAGAGGTGGATGGGTGGAGGGATGAAGTGTGGTTGGATGGATAAAGATATGACGGAGAGGCGGATGGGTGGAGCTAATAGAGATGAAGTGTGGTTGGATGGATAACAATATGACGGAGAGGCGGATGGGTGGAGCTAATAGAGATGAAGTGTGGTTGGATGGATAAAGATATGACGGAGAGGCGGATGGGTGGAGCTAATAGAGATGAAGTGTGGTTGGATGAATAAAGATATGATGGAGAGGCGGATGGGTGGAGCTAATAGAGAGGGTGTTTGGGGTGTTTGAATCTCTGTTCCCTTTTAATTACATTTTTAATTACAGTTTTAATTACAGTTTTTAATTTAAGGGACTTTATTGGCAAATGAAATAGATCATTAACAACAGTGAAATAAACAATAAATAATGTACAGTAAATATTACACTCACAAAAGTTCCAAAAGAATAAAGACATTTCAAATGTCATATTATGTCTATATACGGTGTTGTAACGATGTGAAAATACAAAAGGGGAAATAAATAAACAAGGTTGTATTTACGATGGTGTTTGTTCTTCACTGGTTGCCCTTTTCTTGTGGCAACAGGTCACAAATCTAGTTGCCGCCATGGCATACTGTGGTATTTCACCCAGTAGATATGGGAGTTTATCAAAATTGGATTTGTTTTTCAAATTATTTGTGGATCTGTGTAATCTGAGGGAAATATGGTCATACATTTGACAGAAGTTAAGGAAGTGCAGCTCAGTTTCCACCTCTTTCCCCTTTATTTTTCTCCCTCTTCCTCTCTCCCTCTCTTCCTCTTTCTCCCTCTTCCTCTTTCTCCCTCTTCCTCTCTCCTCTTCCTCTCTCTCCCCTCTTCCTCTCTCCCCCTCTCTTCCTCTCTCTCCCTCTTCCTCTCTCCCCCCTTCCTCTCTCCCCTCTTCCTCTCTCTCCCTCTTCCTCTCCCTCCCTCTTCCTCTCTCCCTATCTCTCTCCCTCTTCCTCTCTCCCTCTTCCTCTCTCCCTCTTCCCCTCTCCCTCTTCCCCTCTCCCTCTTCCTCTCTCTCTATCTCTCTCCCTCTTCCTCTCTCTCCCTCTTCCTCTCTCCCTCTTCCTCTCTCCCTCTTCCTCTCTCTCTCTTCCTCTCTCCTCTTCCCCTCTCTCTCCGAATTAAAATACTTTATTGGCATCTACCCTCCTGTCTTGTCTTGGGCATGGTGGTGATAGAATGGTAGAATGGCAGAATGGTAGAATGGTAGAATGGTAGAATGATGGAATGGTAGAATGGTAAAATGGCAGAATGGCAGAATGATAGAATGGTAGAATGGTAGAATGGTGGAATGGTAGAATGGCAGAATGGTAGAATGGCAGAATGGTAGAATGGTGGAATGGTAGAATGGCAGAATGGCAGAATGGCAGAATGGTAGAATGGCAGAATGGTAGAATGGCAGAATGGTAGAATGGTAGAATGGCAGAATGGTAGAATGGTAGAATGGCAGAATGGTAGAATGGCAGAATGGCAGACTGGCAGAATGGCGGAATGGTAGAATGGCAGAATGGTAGAATGGTAGAATGGCGGAATGGTGGAATGGCAGAATGGCAGAATGGTAGAATGGCAGAATGGTAGAATGGCAGAATGGTAGAATGGCAGAATGACAGAATGGTAGAATGGTAGAATGATGGAATGGTAGAATGGTAAAATGGCAGAATGGCAGAATGATAGAATGGTAGAATGGTAGAATGGTGGAATGGTAGAATGGCAGAATGGTAGAATGGCAGAATGGTAGAATGGTAGAATGGCGGAATGGTGGAATGGCAGAATGGCAGAATGGTAGAATGGCAGAATGGTAGAATGGCAGAATGGTAGAATGGCAGAATGACAGAATGGTAGAATGGTAGAATGATGGAATGGTAGAATGGTAAAATGGCAGAATGGCAGAATGATAGAATGGTAGAATGGTAGAATGGTGGAATGGTAGAATGGCAGAATGGTAGAATGGCAGAATGGTAGAATGGTGGAATGGTAGAATGGTAGAATGGCAGAATGGCAGAATGGTAGAATGGCAGAATGGTAGAATGGCAGAATGGTAGAATGGCAGAATGGTAGAATGGTAGAATGGCAGAATGGTAGAATGGCAGAATGGCAGACTGGCGGAATGGCGGAATGGTAGAATGGTGGAATGGTAGAATGGCAGAATGGTAGAATGGTAGAATGGCAGAATGGCAGAATGGTAGAATGGCAGAATGGTAGAATGGTAGAATGGCGGAATGGTGGAATGGCAGAATGGCAGAATGGTAGAATGGCAGAATGGTAGAATGGCAGAATGGTAGAATGGCAGAATGACAGAATGGTAGAATGGTAGAATGATGGAATGGTAGAATGGTAAAATGGCAGAATGGCAGAATGATAGAATGGTAGAATGGTAGAATGGTGGAATGGTAGAATGGCAGAATGGTAGAATGGCAGAATGGTAGAATGGCGGAATGGTAGAATGGTAGAATGGCAGAATGGCAGAATGGTAGAATGGCAGAATGGTAGAATGGCAGAATGGTAGAATGGCAGAATGGTAGAATGGTAGAATGGCAGAATGGTAGAATGGTAGAATGGCAGAATGGTAGAATGGCAGAATGGCAGACTGGCGGAATGGTGGAATGGTAGAATGGTGGAATGGTAGAATGGCAGAATGGTAGAATGGTAGAATGGCAGAATGGTGGAATGGCAGAATGGTAGAATGGCAGAATGGTAGAATGGCAGAATGGTAGAATGGCAGAATGACAGAATGGTAGAATGGTAGAATGGTAGAATGGCGGAATGGCGGAATGGCAGAATGGCAGAATGGTAGAATGGCAGAATGGCAGAATGGTAGAATGGTAGAATGGCAGAATGGCAGAATGGCAGAATGGTAGAATGGCAGAATGGCAGAATGGCAGAATGGTAGAATGGTAGAATGGCAGAATGGTAGAATGGCAGAATGGCAGAATGGTAAAATGGTAGAATGGCAGAATGGCAGAATTGTAGAATGGCAGAATGGTAGAATGGCAGAATGGCAGAATGACAGAATGGTAGAATGGCAGAATGGTAGAATGGCAGAATGGTAGAATGGCAGAATGGCAGAATGGTAGAATGGCAGAATGGTAGAATGGTGGAATGGCGGTACGGCGGAACGGCAGAATGGGAGAATGGCAGAATGGGAGAATGGCAGAATGGTAGAATGGCAGAATGGCAGAATAGCAGAATGGGAGAATGGCAGAATGGTAGAATGGCAGAATCTTAAATTGACAGAATGTTAGAATGGCAGAATGGTAGAATGGCCGAATTGTAAATTGAGAGAATGGTAGAATGGCAGAATGGTAAATTGACAGAATTGTAGAATAACAGAATGGTAGATTGGCAGAATGGTAGAATGGTAGAATGGCAGAATGGTAGAATGGCAGAATGGCAGAATGACAGAATGGCTGAATGGTAGAATGGTAAAATGACAGAATGGTGTAATGGTAGAATGATAGAATGTTAGAACGGTATAACGGTAGAATAGTAGAATGACAGAATAGCTGGAGCAGTGAAGCAGCATGGGTAGGTGAGCCCTGAGTACTGCTGCTATTTCTGGTGCAACTGAAGTAGGTCATTAACAGAGGAGAGGAGAGAGAAACAGAGGGAAGAGAGGCAGAGGAGAGGAGAGAGGAACAGAGGGAAGAGAGGCAGAGGAGAGGAGAGAGGAACAGAGGGAAGAGAGGCAGAGGAGAGGAGAGGAGAGAGAAACAGAGGGAAGAGAGGCAGAGGAGAGGAGAGAGGAACAGAGGGAAGAGAGGCAGAGGAGAGGAGAGAGGAACAGAGGGAAGAGAGGCAGAGGAGAGGAGAGGAGAGAGAAACAGAGGGAAGAGAGGCAGAGGAGAGGAGAGAGGAACAGAGGGAAGAGAGGCAGAGGAGAGGAGAGAGGAACAGAGGGAAGAGAGGCAGAGGAGAGGAGAGAGGAACAGAGGGAAGAGAGGCAGAGGAGAGGAGAGAGGAACAGAGGGAAGAGAGGCAGAGGAGAGGAGGGGGGAGAGAGGAACAGAGGGAAGAGAGGCAGAGGAGAGGAGAGAGGAACAGAGGGAAGAGAGGCAGAGGAGAGGAGAGAGGAACAGAGGGAAGAGAGGCAGAGGAGAGGAGGGGAGAGAGGAACAGAGGGAAGAGAGACAGAGGAGAGGAGAGAGGAACAGAGGGAAGAGAGGCAGAGGAGAGGAGGAGGAGAGAGAAACAGAGGGAAGAGAGGCAGAGGAGAGGAGAGAGGAACAGAGGGAAGAGAGGCAGAGGAGAGGAGAGAGGAACAGAGGGAAGAGAGGCAGAGGAGAGGAGAGAGGAACAGAGCGAAGAGAGGCAGAGGAGAGGAGAGAGGAACAGAGGGAAGAGAGGCAGAGGAGAGGAGAGAGGAACAGAGGGAAGAGAGGCAGAGGAGAGGAGAGAGGAACAGAGGGAAGAGAGGCAGAGGAGAGGAGGGGGAGAGAGAGGAACAGAGGGAAGAGAGGCAGAGGAGAGGAGAGAGGAACAGAGGGAAGAGAGGCAGAGGAGAGGAGGGAGAGAGGAACAGAGGGAAGAGAGACAGAGGAGAGGAGAGAGAAACAGAGGGAAGAGAGGCAGAGGAGAGGAGAGAGGAACAGAGGCAAGAGAGGCAGAGGAGAGGAGAGAGGAACAGAGGGAAGAGAGGCAGAGGAGAGGAGAGGAGAGAGAAACAGAGGGAAGAGAGGCAGAGGAGAGGAGAGAGAAACAGAGGGAAGAGAGGCAGAGGAGAGGAGAGAGGAACAGAGGGAAGAGAGGCAGAGGAGAGGAGAGAGGAACAGAGGGAAGAGAGGCAGAGGAGAGGAGAGAGGAACAGAGGGAAGAGAGGCAGAGGAGAGGAGAGAGGAACAGAGCGAAGAGAGGCAGAGGAGAGGAGAGAGAGGAACAGAGGGAAGAGAGTTAGAGGAGAGGAGAGAGGAACAGAGGGAAGAGAGGCAGAGGAGAGGAGAGAGGAACAGAGGGAAGAGAGGCAGAGGAGAGGAGGGGAGAGAGGAACAGAGGGAAGAGAGGCAGAGGAGAGGAGAGAGGAACAGAGGGAAGAGAGGCAGAGGAGAGGAGGGGAGAGAGGAACAGAGGGAAGAGAGACAGAGGAGAGGAGAGAGAAACAGAGGGAAGAGAGGCAGAGGAGAGGAGAGAGGAACAGAGGCAAGAGAGGCAGAGGAGAGGAGAGAGGAACAGAGGGAAGAGAGGCAGAGGAGAGGAGAGGAGAGAGAAACAGAGGGAAGAGAGGCAGAGGAGGAGAGAGAAACAGAGGGAAGAGAGGCAGAGGAGAGGAGAGAGGAACAGAGGGAAGAGAGGCAGAGGAGAGGAGAGAGGAACAGAGGGAAGAGAGGCAGAGGAGAGGAGAGAGGAACAGAGGGAAGAGAGGCAGAGGAGAGGAGAGAGGAACAGAGGGAAGAGAGGCAGAGGAGAGGAGAGGAGAGAGAAACAGAGGGAAGAGAGGCAGAGGAGAGGAGAGAGGAACAGAGGGAAGAGAGGCAGAGGAGAGGAGAGAGGAACAGAGGGAAAAGAGGCAGAGGAGAGGAGAGAGGAACAGAGGGAAGAGAGGCAGATGAGAGGAGAGAGGAACAGAGGGAAGAGAGGCAGAGGAGAGGAGAGAGGAACAGAGGGAAGAGAGGCAGAGGAGAGGAGAGGAGAGAGAAACAGAGGGAAGAGAGGCAGAGGAGAGGAGAGAGGAACAGAGGGAAGAGAGACAGAGGAGAGGAGAGAGGAACAGAGGGAAGAGAGGCAGAGGCAGAGGAGAGGAGAGAGGAATAGAGGGAAGAGAGGCAGAGGAGAGGAGAGAGGAACAGAGGGAAGAGAGGCAGAGGAGAGGAGAGGAATAGAGGGAAGAGAGGCGGAGGAGAGGCGAGAGGAACAGAGGGAAGAGAGGCAGAGGAGAGGAGAGAGGAACAGAGGGAAGAGAGGCAGAGGAGAGGAGAGAGGAACAGAGGGAAGAGAGGCAGAGGAGAGGAGAGAGGAACAGAGGGAAGAGAGTCAGAGGAGAGGAGAGAGGAACAGAGGGAAGAGAGGCAGAGGAGAGGAGAGAGAAACAGAGGGAAGAGAGGCAGAGGAGAGGAGAGGAGAGAGGAACAGAGGGAAGAGAGGCAGAGGAGAGGAGAGGAGAGAGAAACAGAGGGAAGGGAGGCAGAGGAGAGGAGAGGAGAGAGGAACAGAGGGAAGGGAGGCAGAGGAGAGGAGAGGAGAGAGGAACAGAGGGAAGAGAGGCAGAGGAGAGGAGAGGAGAGAGAAACAGAGAGATCATATGGGAGAGGGAAGGAGGAGGAGACAGAGAAGAGGAAAGAGCATTAGTGGAGAGATAGATAACTAACTGTTGCTGCCTGTTCCAGCTATACGCCTACACACCTGAGTAACAGGGTTAGGGTCAAGAAGAGAATACAAAAGTGTTGCCTGTTGCTGGTGGGGAGATAGCAGCCAACTGTTGCAGCTTGTTCAATCACACACACATCTAAACCCCTGTGGATGTGCCCGTGTCACAAGTAATGCACTATATGTGAAATAGATATTGCAGTGAATTGACTGGTAGCCACTAATCACCTACTGTACAGCTCTTTCTCAGTGAATTGACTGGTAGCCACTAATCACCTACTGTACAGCTCTTTCTCAGTGAATTGACTGGTAGCCACTAATCACCTACTGTACAGCTCTTTCTCAGTGAATTGACTGGTAGCCACTAATCACCTACTGTACAGCTCTTTCTCAGTGAATTGACTTGTAGCCACTAATCACCTACTGTACAGCTCTTTCTCAGTGAATTGACTGGTAGCCACTAATCACCTACTGTACAGCTCTTTCTCAGTGAACTGACTGGTAGCCACTAATCACCTACTGTACAGCTCTTTCTCAGTGAATTGACTGGTAGCCACTAATCACCTACTGTACAGCTCTTTCTCAGTGAATTGACTTGTAGCCACTAATCACCTACTGTACAGCTCTTTCTCAGTGAATTGACTGGTAGCCACTAATCACCTACTGTACAGCTCTTTCTCAGTGAATTGACTTGTAGCCACTAATCACCTACTGTACAGCTCTTTCTCAGTGAATTGACAGTGAAGCCACTAATCACCTACTGTACTGCTCTTTCTCAGTGAATTGACTTGTAGCCACTAATCACCTACTGTACAGCTCTTTCTCAGTGAATTGACTGGTAGCCACTAATCACCTACTGTACAGCTCTTTCTCAGTGAATTGACTTGTAGCCACTAATCACCTACTGTACAGCTCTTTCTCAGTGAACTGACTGGTAGCCACTAATCACCTACTGTACAGCTCTTTCTCAGTGAATTGACTGGTAGCCACTAATCACCTACTGTACAGCTCTTTCTCAGTGAATTGACTGGTAGCCACTAATCACCTACTGTACAGCTCTTTCTCAGTGAATTGACTGGTAGCCACTAATCACCTACTGTACAGCTCTTTCTCAGTGAATTGACTTGTAGCCACTAATCACCTACTGTACAGCTCTTTCTCAGTGAATTGACTGGTAGCCACTAATCACCTACTGTACAGCTCTTTCTCAGTGAATTGGCAGTGAAGCCACTAATCCATATAGATAGAGGATGAATGGGCAGAGACCAGGGGAGGACTGATAGGATATCCATATAGATAGAGTATAGACTGATGGGAAGTCATAGAATCTGTTGGCTGGCCAGAAGGGGCCCATTTTATAGCGCCCTATGGGCCCTGGTCAAAAATAGTGCACTATATAGTGTGCCATTTGGGATGCAGATGTGACTCATAGTGGAGTGGGAAGTAATCATATCTTATTGGATTGGCTGGATAAGTTACCTGTAATCATGACTCATTAGACAGGTGGCTGGATGACCCATTAGACAGGTGGCTGGATAAGTTATCTGTAATCATGACCCATTAGACAGGAGGCTGGATAAGTTATCTGTAATCATGACCCATTAGACAGGTGGCTGGATAACTTATCTGTAATCATGACCCATTAGACAGGTGGCTGGATAAGTTATCTGTAATCATGACTCATTAGACAGGTGGCTGGATGACCCATTAGACAGGTGGCTGGATAAGTTACCTGTAATCATGACCCATTAGACAGGAGGCTGGATAAGTTATCTGTAATCATGACCCATTAGACAGGTGGCTGGATAACTTATCTGTAATCATGACCCATTAGACAGGTGGCTGGATAAGTTATCTGTAATCATGACCCATTAGACAGGTGGCTGGATAAGTTATCTGTAATCATGACTCATTAGACAGGTGGCTGGATAAGTTATCTGTAATCATGACCCATTAGACAGGTGGCTGGATAAGTTATCTGTAATCATGACTCATTAGACAGGTGGCTGGATAAGTTATCTGTAATCATGACTCATTAGACAGGTGGCTGGATAAGTTATCTGTAATCATGACTCATTAGACAGGTGGCTGGATAAGTTATCTGTAATCATGACTCATTAGACAGGTGGCTGGATAAGTTATCTGTAATCATGACCCATTAGACAGGTGGCTGGATAAGTTATCTGTAATCATGACTCATTAGACAGGTGGCTGGATAAGTTACCTGTAATCATGACTCATTAGACAGGTGGCTGGATAAGTTATCTGTAATCATGACCCATTAGACAGGTGGCTGGATGACCCATTAGACAGGTGGCTGGATAAGTTATCTGTAATCATGACTCATTAGACCGGTGGCTGGATAAGTTATCTGTAATCATGACTCATTAGACAGGTGGCTGGATAAGTTATCTGTAATCATGACTCATTAGACAGGTGGCTGGATAAGTTATCTGTAATCATGACTCATTAGACAGGTGGCTGGATAAGTTATCTGTAATCATGACTCATTAGACAGGTGGCTGGATAAGTTACCTGTAATCATGACACATTAGACAGGTGGCTGGATAAGTTACCTGTAATCATGACTCATTAGACAGGTGGCTGGATAAGTTATCTGTAATCATGACCCATTAGACAGGTGGCTGGATAAGTTATCTGTAATCATGACTCATTAGACAGGTGGCTGGATAAGTTATCTGTAATCATGACTCATTAGACAGGTGGCTGGATAAGTTATCTGTAATCATGACCCATTAGACAGGTGGCTGGATAAGTTACCCGTAATCATGACTCATTAGACAGGTGGCTGGATAAGTTACCTGTAATCATGACTCATTAGACAGGTGGCTGGATAAGTTATCTGTAATCATGACCCATTAGACAGGTGGCTGGATGACCCATTAGACAGGTGGCTGGATAAGTTATCTGTAATCATGACTCATTAGACCGGTGGCTGGATAAGTTATCTGTAATCATGACTCATTAGACAGGTGGCTGGATAAGTTATCTGTAATCATGACCCATTAGACAGGTGGCTGGATAAGTTATCTGTAATCATGACTCATTAGACAGGTGGCTGGATAAGTTATCTGTAATCATGACCCATTAGACAGGTGGCTGGATAAGTTACCTGTAATCATGACTCATTAGACAGGTGGCTGGATAAGTTATCTGTAATCATGACTCATTAGACAGGTGGCTGGATAAGTTATCTGTAATCATGACCCATTAGACAGGTGGCTGGATAAGTTATCTGTAATCACGACTCATTAGACAGGTGGCTGGATAAGTTACCTGTAATCATGACTCATTAGACAGGTGTCTGGATAAGTTATCTCTAATCATGACTCATTAGACAGGTGGCTGGATAAGTTATCTGTAATCATGACTCATTAGACAGGTGGCTGGATAAGTTATCTGTAATCATGACTCATTAGACAGGTGGCTGGATAAGTTATCTGTAATCATGACCCATTAGACAGGTGGCTGGATAAGTTATCTGTAATCACGACTCATTAGACAGGTGGCTGGATAAGTTACCTGTAATCATGACTCATTAGACAGGTGTCTGGATAAGTTATCTCTAATCATGACTCATTAGACAGGTGGCTGGATAAGTTATCTGTAATCATGACTCATTAGACAGGTGGCTGGATAAGTTATCTGTAATCATGACTCATTAGACAGGTGGCTGGATAAGTTATCTGTAATCATGACTCATTAGACAGGTGGCTGGATAAGTTACCTGTAATCATGACACATTAGACAGGTGGCTGGATAAGTTACCTGTAATCATGACTCATTAGACAGGTGGCTGCATGACCCATTAGACAGGTGGCTGCATGACCCATTAGAGCGTGTGTGTGTGTGTTTGTGTGTGTGTGTGTGTGTGTGTGTGTGTGTGTGTGTGTGTGTGTGTGTGTGTGTGTGTGTGTGTGTGTGTGTGTGTGTGTGTGTGTGTGTGTGTGTGTGTGTGTGTGTGTGTGTGTGTGTGTGTGATGCAGATCCCTGGGAGAAGACCCAGTTCGAGTGGCAACGTTGTTTTCGTCATCGTGTATGTACAATATCTCTAAAGACGTTTGCTCCAGCCGTTGCATTTGAGTAAACATACCAGGTATGGCTGGTCTTCAAATAGACATCTTTCGGACTCTGGTCAAATGTGTTGATGATGCTTCCTATTGAGGCAGTTAGATTCCTATATGACTAAGTGTCCAGTGCCTGTCAATGTGTTTTTTTTTGTGTTGGGACAGAATACTGTAGAGCAACGTGTACAAGCGAGGCCCTTAGTTGCCGTGGCAACGCTGGCAGCTCACTCACAGGGATGTGCTGTAGCTGTGTGTCCATAAATTAGCAAAGCCCCACCAAAACACACTTTGTTTTTAATGAACAAGGCAGCGCTGTCGGTAGTTCAGAGGGTCTCTTTGCTCTCTCTATTGCTCTCTCTATTGCTCTCTCAGTCTCTCTCTCTCTCTCTCTCTTTCTCTCTGTCTCAGTCTCTCTCTCTCTCTCTCTCTCTCTCGCTCTCTCTGTCTCTTTATCGCTCTCTCTGTCTCTCTCTTCTTTCTCTCTGTCTGTCTCTCTCTATCTCTCTCTCTCTGTCTCTGCCTCTCTCTATATTGCTCTCTCTGTCTCTCTGTCTCTCTCTCCATGCTTGCTTGTTAAATGTGTTAAATGTTCAATTAAAAGCACTTTGTTTGTACTCTCCAAGTGCACAGAAGAGATTTTGTAAATCTACAGTATGACAACAACGCACTGCTTCTCTGTGAGGTATTTCAATGCTCTACTCTCCACATAAACAAGAGATCTACTCTCCACGTAAACAAGAGATCTACTCTCACGTGAACAGGAGATCTACTCTCTACGTGAACAAGAGATCTACTCTCCACGTGAACAAGAGATCTACTCCATGTGAACAAGAGATCTACTCTCCACGTGAACAAGAGATCTACTCCATGTGAACAAGAGATCTACTCTCCACGTGAACAAGAGATCTACTCTCCACGTGAACAGGAGATCTACTCTCCACGTGAACAAGAGATCTACTCTCCACGTGAACAAGAGATCTACTCCATGTGAACAAGAGATCTACTCTCCACGTGAACAAGAGATCTACTCCATGTGAACAAGAGATCTACTCTCCACGTGAACAAGAGATATACTCTCCACGTGAACAGGAGATCTACTCTCCACGTGAACAAGAGATCTACTCTCCACGTGAACAAGAGATCTACTCTCAACGTGAATAAGAGGTCTACTCTCCATGTGAACAAGAGATCTACTCTCCACGTGAACAGGAGATCTACTCTCCACGTGAACAAGAGATCTACTCTCCACGTAAACAAGAGATCTACTCTCACGTGAACAAGAGATATACTCTCCACGTAAACAAGAGATCTACTCTCCACGTGAACAAGAGATCTACTCTCCACGTGAACAAGAGATCTACTCTCCACGTGAACAAGAGATCTACTCTCCACGTGAACAGGAGGTCTACTCTCCACGTGAACAAGAGATCTACTCTCCACGTAAACAAGATATCTACTCTCCACGTGAACAAGAGATCTACTCTCCACGTGAACAAGAGATCTACTCTCCACGTGAACAAGATATCTACTCTCCACGTGAACAAGAGATATACTCTTCACGTGAACAAGAGATCTACTCTCCAAGTGAACAGGAGGTCTACTCTCCACGTGAACAAGATATCTACTCTCCACGTGAACAAGATATCTACTCTCCGCGTGAACAAGAGATCTACTCTCCACGTGAACAAGAGGTCTACTCTCCACGTGAACAAGAGATCTACTCTCCACGTGAACAAGAGATCTACTCTCCACGTGAACAAGAGATCTACTCTCCACGTGAACAAGAGATCTACTCTCCACGTGAACAAGAGATCTACTCCACGTGAACAAGAGATCTACTCTCCACGTGAACAAGAGATCTACTCTCCTTGTGAACAAGATATCTACTCTCCACGTGAACAAGAGATCTACTCTCCAAGTGAACAAGAGATCTACTCTCCAAGTGAACAGGAGGTCTACTCTCCAACTGAACAGGAGGTCTACTCTCCACGTGAACAAGAGATCTACTCTCCACATGAACAAGAGATATACTCTCCACGTAAACAAGAGATCTACTCTCCACGTGAACAAGAGATCTACTCTCCACGTGAACAAGAGATCTACTCTCCACGTGAACAAGAGATCTACTCTCCACGTGAACAGGAGGTCTACTCTCCACGTGAACAAGAGATATACTCTCCACGTAAACAAGAGATCTACTCTCCACGTGAACAAGAGATCTACTCTCCACGTGAACAAGAGATCTACTCTCCACGTGAACAAGATATCTACTCTCCACGTGAACAAGAGATATACTCTTCACGTGAACAAGAGATCTACTCTCCAAGTGAACAGGAGGTCTACTCTCCACGTGAACAAGATATCTACTCTCCACGTGAACAAGAGATCTACTCTCCACGTGAACAAGAGATCTACTCTCCACGTGAACAAGAGGTCTACTCTCCACGTGAACAAGAGATCTACTCTCCACGTGAACAAGAGATCTACTCTCACGTGAACAAGAGATCTATTCTCCAAATGAACAAGAGATCTACTCTCCACGTGAACAAGAGATCTACTCTCCACGTGAACAAGAGGTCTACTCTCCACGTGAACAAGAGATCTACTCTCCACGTGAACAAGAGATCTACTCTCCACGTGAACAAGAGATCTATTCTCCAAATGAACAAGAGATCTACTCTCCACGTGAACAAGAGATCTACTCTCCACGTGAACAAGAGATCTACTCTCCACGTGAACAAGAGATCTACTCTCCAAATGAACAAGATATCTACTCTCCACGTGAACAAGAGATCTACTCTCCACGTAAACAAGAGATCTACTCTCCACGTGAACAAGAGATCTACTCCACGTGAACAAGAGATCTACTCTCCACGTGAACAAGAGATCTACTCTCCACGTGAACAAGAGATCTACTCTCCAAATGAACAAGAGATCTGCTCTCCACGTGAACAAGAGATCTACTCTTCACGTGAACAAGAGATCTACTCTCCACGTGAACAAGAGATCTACTCTCCAAATGAACAAGATATCTACTCTCCACGTGAACAAGAGATCTACTCTCCACGTAAACAAGAGATCTACTCTCCACGTGAACAAGAGATCTTCTCCACGTGAACAAGAGATCTACTCTCCACGTGAACAAGAGATCTACTCTCCACGTGAACAAGAGATCTTCTCTCCACGTGAACAAGAGATCTACTCCACGTGAACAAGAGATCTACTCTCCACGTGAACAAGAGATCTACTCTCCATGTGAACAAGAGATCTACTCTCCACGTGAACAAGAGATCTACTCTCCACGTGAACAAGAGATCTACTCTCCACGTGAACAAGAGATCTACTCTCCACGTGAACAGGAGATATTGGGATACATATGTTTATGTGTACAGACTGCAGTGACCATGCAGGTTTTAGATTGCTGGCAGGTTGAATGTCCTCACACTGTCATAAGCTGCCTGCATATCTGTGTGACATCTTGGTCTGGGAGACAGACAGCATATGTCTGTTCCCTCTGCTGGCACAGAACCCAGAGGCTTTTCATCCATCGGTCGGTAAAGATAGAGGGAGACGGAGAGATAAAGGAATTGAATAAAGGAAATCCCTCGATGAAAGAAACAGAGAGACCGAAACGGGAGGACTGAGAAACGGAAACAGACCGAACATTTGGCATAGGTAGAAAGAAGGCTTGAAGATGTGATCTGCATGTGTGTGTTACCCTTGATGAAAGCAGGAGACAAAGCTCCGCTTCTGTTGCCTTGACGACGGGACCTATTAGGTAACTGAACTGTGTTGCCATGGCACGTGTCTCCACGGTGATGCAGCCCTGTCTGACAACACCCACTACCAAACCAACACTCACTCACCAGCTCCCTGACAGAGAACAGGGGAAGGAGAGGACAGCTCTATAGTAGAGTGTCTGGAACTGGATGGAACTCTCTGTGTGTGTGTGTGTGTGTGTGTGTGTGTGTGTGTGTGTGTGTGTGTGTGTGTGTGTGTGTGTGTGTGTGTGTGTGTGTGTGTGTGTGTCTGTGTGTGTGTGTGTGTTTGTGTGTGTGTGTGTGTGTGTGTGTGTGTGTGTGTGTGTGTGTGTGTGTGTGTGTGTGTGTGTGTGTGTCTGTGTGTGTGTGTGTGTGTGTGTGACTGTGAACTCATTGAAAAATGTTTTTTTTTATACCCATTCGATGTGTAAGCCCCACTGTCTGGTGGCACTAGATCTGTTTGGTTGTTCTGGCAGCCAGATCTGTTTGGTTGTCCTGGCAGCCAGATCTGTTTGGTTGTCCTGGCAGCCAGATCTGTTTGGTTGTCCTGGCAGCCAGATCTGTTTGGTTGTCCTGGCAGCCAGATCTGTTTGGTTGTCCTGGCAGCCAGATCTGTTAGGTTGTCCTGGCAGCCGGATCTGTTAGGTTGTCCTGGCAGCCGGATCTGTTAGGTTGTCCTGGCAGCCAGATCTGTTTCGTTGTCCTGGCAGCCATATCTGTTTGGTTGTTCTGGCAGCCAGATCTGTTAGGTTGTCCTGGCAGCAAGATCTGTTTGGTTGTCCTGGCAGCCAGATCTGTTATGTTGTCCTGGCAGCCAGATCTGTTAGGTTGTCCTGGCAGCCAGATCTGTTTGGTTGTCCTGGCAGCCAGATCTGTTTGGTTGTTCTGGCAGCCAGATCTGTTAGGTTGTCCTAGCAGCCAGATCTGTTTGGTTGTCCTTGCGGGCAGATCTGTTTGGTTGTCCTGGCAGCCAGATCTGTTTGGTTGTTCTGGCAGGCAGATCTGTTAGGTTGTCCTGGCAGCAAGATCTGTTTGGTTGTCCTGGCAGCAAGATCTGTTTGGTTGTCCTGGCAGCCAGTTCTGTTTGGTTGTCCTGGCAGCCAGATCTGTTATGTTGTCCTGGCTGTCAGGATTTGGCCAGGGTTGTTCCGGGTTTTGGTCAGTAGATGTCCCCATTGTGCTTTTTGTCCCTATGTTTTTCCCTTGATCCCCATTATTATTTGCACCTGTGTCTCGTTTCCCCTGATTGTATTTAAACCCTTTGTTTCCCTCAGTTCTGTGCTCTGTGTTTGTATGTTAGCACCCTGCCCTAGTGTTCTGTGTGCTCTTGTCGATTCCGGGTGAAGTTCTTGTGGTATTCTGTGTTTTTGTTTATTTTTGGTGAGTTTCTTTTGAGGTCTTTTTGTGTTTTTCCTACCACCTTTTGGATTTGCCATTTTTTGTATTTTAGGATTTTTTCTTTATTAAATACACCGTCTTAAGTACTGCTGTGTCTGCCTCATCTTCTGGGTTCTGCTGTCTATTCGTGGCTCAGTTGGTTAAGTGACTGTTTCTCACTCCGGAGACCCAGGTTCAAACCGGGTCTTGACAGAAACACAGAGCCAAAAATGAACCCAGAGGCAGCCAGTTCCCAGGACCTTTTTGCCACTCTGTCCCACCACCAGGAGACTGTCCAACGCCACGAAGCCGCCCTGGTTCAGCAAGAGGCCTTAATGGCTAGACATTCTCATCTTCTGTCGGAGATGCTGACTTCCATTAAGCAAATATCTGATCGACTTACCCCGGCAACAGTTTCCGTCCCAGTACCTCAGGTTCACGTACCCATGGCAGTTAACCCCCTGGCTGAACCTCGTCTTCCACCTCCCCAACGGTTCTCAGGTGATCCAAGTGCTTGTAAAGGCTTTCTCACTCAATGTTCTCTCTCCTTTGAGCTGCAACCCTCGTCGTTTCCCACCGACCGGTCTAAGATCGCATATATCATTACCCTGCTGTCGGAAAAAGCCCTGGCCTGGGCTACTGCTGTGTGGGATGCCCATAGTTCCTGCTGTGCCAGCTACTCTGCCTTTGCTGAGGAATTCAAACGAGTGTTTCAAGGCCCAAGCAGTGGTTCTGACTCAGCCAAACAGCTCCTGACTCTCCATCAAGGTTGGCGCAGCGTGACGGACTATGCCATCCAGTTCCGCACGGTGGCAGCAGCGAGTGGTTGGAACAACGAGGCGCTCACGGTGTGCTTTCTGAAAGGCCTTTCCGACACTATCCAAGATGAACTGGCCACTCGGGAACCACCGGACAATCTCGAGTCCCTGATCAAGTTGGCCTCACGCATTGACCAGCGTCTGAGAGAGAGAGAACTCAACCGTAGACCTCTAGCCCCTATCAGTCCCAGCTCCGAGTCCCCACCTTTATCATCGCTGGCTCCACCGGAACCCATGCAGATTGGACGCATCTCCCAGGCTGAGAGAGACCGCCGGATGAGGGAGCGACGCTGTCTATATTGCGGCAAACCGGGCCATTTCCGTTCCACGTGTCCGGGCTCCAGGGAAACGCTCTGTCCCGTACAGACCGGGGGAACTGTAACGGGAAACATAACCTCCTCCCATCCGTCCAACTCCCGTCTGCTCATTCCAGTCACCCTCTCCTGGGACAACCACAAGCTTCACCTTCAAGCCTTGGTAGACTCTGGAGCCGCAGGTAACTTCATGGATGGTGTCTGGGCGAAGGAGAATGGCGTTCCCTCTGAACCTCTAAGTGACCCCATGAGGGTTACTACATTGGATGGAAGCCCTTTGGGATCTGGACTTGTCACTCATGTCACTACCTCCTTGAGACTTTCAGTTTCACAACACCAGGAATTGATGAACTTTCATTTGATCTCCTGTTCCGAGTTCCCTCTCGTCCTTGGATACCCCTGGCTTCACAGCCATAACCCTCACATCGACTGGTCTGTGGGCACTATCAAGCAGTGGGGTCCTACGTGCCAAGCTACTTGTATTTTCCAGAATTCCCGAGTTCTACTCCCGAGTCTTTAGAATCCATCGACCTGACCCGAGTTCCCGAGTGTTACCATGACCTCAAACTGGTGTTTAGCAAACAGAGGGCCACCATGCTACCACCCCATAGATCTTACGATTGCCCCATCGACCTGTTTCCGGGCACTTGCCCCCCCAGGGGTCGGATCTTTTCCCTATCTCCACCCGAACGAGCTGCTATGGATACCTACATCAAGGACTCTCTGGAAGCAGGCCTCATACGTCCATCAACCTCCCCGGCGGGAGCAGGGTTTTTCTTTGTGGCCAAGAAAGATGGTGGATTACGTCTTTGCATCGACTACCGGGGACTCAATGACATAACCGTCCGTAACCGTTACCCGCTACCCCTTATGGCCACAGCCTTGAGCTGCTCCAGGAAGCAGTTGTTTTCACTAAGCTTGACCTGCGGAACGCATACCATCTTGTGCGGATCAGACCTGGTGACGAGTGGAAGACCGCTTTCAACACGCCTACTGGTCACTATGAATACTTGGTGATGCCCTTCGGCCTGACCAACGCCCCAGCGGTGTTCCAAGCGCTCATAAACGATGTGCTTAGGGATATGCTTAACATATTTGTGTTCGTTTACTTGGATGACATCCTCATCTTTTCGAGCTCCCTTCAAGAACACACTAAGCATGTCAGACAAGTACTCAAACGCCTCCTGGACAGCCATCTGTACGTTAAGCCGGAAAAATGTGAATTCCATTCATCCCGAGTACAATTCCTGGGATTTGTAGTGGAACCCGGTCGAGTCCAAATGGACCCTAGGAAGGTAGGGGCGGTAGCGGATTGGCCCACCCCCAAATCCGTTAAGGATGTTCAGCGTTTCCTGGGCTTCACAAACTTTTACCGCAAGTTCATCAAGAACTTCAGTTTGGTGGCAGCTCCTCTCTCAGCTTTAACCAAAGGTGGCAATGCAAGGTTTGTGTGGGAAGAGAAGCTGAGACGGCCTTCAAGGACTCAAGCAGCGCGTCCTCTCTGCTCCCATCCTGATACTACCGACTACGGATGAACCATTTGTGGTGGAGGTAGACGCATCAGAGGTTGGTGTTGGAGCTGTCCTGTCTCAGAGGGTGAAGACAAGAAGCTTCATCCGTGCGCTTTCTTCTCACACCGGCTTACCCCGACTGAGAGGAACTACGATGTGGGGGATCGTGAACTCCTAGCGGTTAAGATGGCATTGAAGGAATGGAGACACTGGCTCGAGGGGCTTCTCACCCGTTTCAAGTGCTTACGGACCACAAAAATCTGGAGTATATCCAGCAGGCGAAGCGATTGAACTCTAGACAAGCTAGATGGTCTCTTTTCTTCAATCGATTCCAGTTTATCCTCACCTATCGGCCCGGGTCGAAGAATCTCAAACCGGATGCCCTGTCCCGAGTCTTGAGTTCATCCAGCGTAAGTTCTGGTGGCCTACCATAAGAGAAGACGTTGCCACTTTCGTCAATGCCTGCCCCGTGTGCTGCCAGGGCAAATCTTCTCACCTCCGCCCTCAAGGACTCCTTCACCCTTTACCTGTTCCCCACAGACCCTGGTCCCATATCTCATTGGACTTTATTACTGGACTTCCTCTATCCCATGGCAATACTACTATCCTAGTCATAATCGACAGGTTTTCAAAGGCGGCCAGGTTCGTCCCTCTGACTAAGTTACCTTCTGCCAAGGAAACGGCTGAGTTGGTAATTAATCATGTGTTCCGAGTCTTCGGCATTCCTCAAGATGTGGTTTCTGACAGAGGTCCCCAGTTCGCCTCAAGGTTTTGGAAGGCCTTCTGCCAACTCATGGGGGCTACTGCCAGTCTATCTTCAGGGTACCATCCGGAGTCCAACGGCCAAACAGAGAGGATGAATCAAGAGCTGGAAACCACCCTCCGATGTATGACTCGTGACAACCCGTCCACATGGTCATCCTTTATTGTTTGGGCCGAATACGCGCACAACACCTTGCGCTCCTCCTCCACTGGTATGTCCCGCACGAGTGTCAGTTTGGCTATGCTCCTCCATTGTTCCCGGACCAGGAGGCAGAAGTCAGAGTGCCTTCAGCCTTGAGGTTCGTCAGACGCTGTCGGCTTATGTGGAGGAAGACCCGTCTTAATCTGATGCGTTCCTCACAGAGGTATCAACAACAAGCCAACAGACGTCGCCGTCCCGGGCCTACCCTGCGCCCCGGCCAGAGAGTCTGGCTTTCCACAAGAGACTTACCTCTACGGGTGGAGTCTCGCAAGCTGTCCCAAAAATACATCGGTCCCTTCAAGGTTGCCAGGAGAGTTAACCCAGTTTCTTATCGCCTACACTTACCCAGATCCCTTAAGATTAATCCCACATTTCATGTGTCATTGTTAAAACCTGTTGTTTTTTCTCCCCTTGTCCCGGCAGACAGACCTCCCCCTCCGCCTCGTGTCATTGGAGGCCAGCCGGCTTATACCGTCCACCGGATACTGGATTCCCGCCGGGTGCAGCGGTCCTGGCAGTATCTGGTGGACTGGGAAGGCTACGGTCCTGAGGAGCGCTCCTGGGTTCCTGCCAAAGACATCCTGGACCCTGACCTCATTCGTCAGTTCAGGGTCCTCCACCCTGAGAGCTGGTAGGAACGTCAGGAGCCGTTCCTAGGGGGGATTCTGTCAGGATTTGGCCAGGGTTGTTCCGGGTTTTGGTCAGTAGATGTCCCCATTGTGCTTTTTGTCCCTATGATTTTCCCTTGATCCCCATTATTATTTGCACCTGTGTCTCGTTTCCCCTAATTGTATTTAAACCCTTTGTTTCCCTCAGTTCTGTGCTCTGTGTTTGTATGTTAGCACCCTGCCCTAGTGTTCTGTGTGCTCTTGTCGATTCCGGGTGAAGTTCTTGTGGTATTCTGTGTTTTAGTTTTGGTGAGTTTCTTTTGAGGTCTTTTTGTGTTTTTCCTACCACCTTTTGGATTTGCCATTTTTTGTATTTTAGGATTTTTTCTTTATTAAATACACCGTCTTAAGTACTGCTGTGTCTGCCTCATCTTCTGGGTTCTGCTGTCTATTCGTGGCTCAGTTGGTTAAGTGACTGTTTCTCACTCCGGAGACCCAGGTTCGAAACCGGGTCTTGACACTGGCAGCCAGAACATAAACTTGTGTGCATCATGGACAGCTGATGACATTAAATATCTGAGAAACTACTGTGTATAACCACCTAGTGGTGTATAACCAACAACCAACTAGTGTTGTATAACCAACTACCAACTAGTGTTGTATAACCAACTAGTGTTGTATAACCAACTACAGACTAGTGTTGTATAACCAACTACCAACTAGTGTTGTATAACCAACTAGTGTTGTATAACCAACAACCAACTAGTGTTGTATAACCAACTACCAACTAGTGTTGTATAACCAACTAGTGT
This sequence comes from Oncorhynchus masou masou, assembly GCF_036934945.1. Lineage (NCBI taxonomy): Eukaryota > Metazoa > Chordata > Actinopteri > Salmoniformes > Salmonidae > Oncorhynchus > Oncorhynchus masou. The sequence goes on from NC_088226.1 coordinate 70,107,358, forward strand.
TGTATAACCAACTACCAACTAGTGTTGTATAACCAACTACCAACTAGTGTTGTATAACCAACTAGTGTTGTATAACCAACTGCCAACTAGTGTTGAATAACCAACTAGTGTTGTATAACCAACTAGTGTTGTATAACCAACAACCAACTAGTGTTGTATAACCAACTACCAACTAGTGTTGTATAACCAACTACCAACTAGTGTTGTATAACCAACTACCAACTAGTGTTGTATAACCTACTAGTGTTGTATAACCAACTGCCAACTAGTGTTGAATAACCAACTAGTGTTGTATAACCAACTAGTGTTGTATAACCAGCAACCAACTAGTGTTGTATAACCAACTACCAACAAGTGTTGTATAACCAACTACCAACTAGTGTTGTATAACCAACTAACAACTAGTGTTGTATAATCAACTAGTGTTGTATAACCAACTGCCAACTAGTGTTGAATAACCAACTTGTGTTGTATAACCAACTAGTGTTGTATAACCAACTAGTGTTGTATAACCAACAACCAACTAGTGTTGTATAACCAACTACCAACTAGTGTTGTATAACCAACTACAGACTAGTGTTGTATAACCAACTACCAACTAGTGTTGTATAACCAACTAGTGTTGTATAACCAACAACCAACTAGTGTTGTATAACCAACTACCAACTAGTGTTGTATAACCAACTACCAACTAGTGTTGTATAACCAACTACCAACTAGTGTTGCATAACCAACTAGTGTTGTATAACCAACTGCCAACTAGTGTTGAATAACCAACTAGTGTTGTATAACCAACTAGTGTTGTATAACCAACTAGTGTTGTATAACCAACAACCAACTAGTGTTGTATAACCAACTACCAACTACTGTTGTATAACCAACTACCAACTAGTGTTGTATAACCAACTACCAACTAGTGTTGTATAACCAACTAGTGTTGTATAACCAACTGCCAACTAGTGTTGAATAACCAACTAGTGTTGTATAACGAACTAGTGTTGAATAACCACCTAGTGGTGTATAACCAACAACCAACTAGTGTTGTATAATCAACGTCCAACTAGTGTTGAATAAGCAACTAGTGTTGTATAACCAACTACAGACTAGTGTTGTATAACCAACTACCAACTAGTGTTGTATAACCAACTAGTGTTGTATAACCAACAACCAACTAGTGTTGTATAACCAACTACCAACTAGTGTTGTATAACCAACTACCAACTAGTGTTGTATAACCAACTACCAACTAGTGTTGTATAACCAACTACCAACTAGTGTTGCATAACCAACTAGTGTTGTACAACCAACTACCAAATAGTGTTGTATAACCAACTACCAACTAGTGTTGTATAACCAACAACCAACTAGTGTTGTATAACCAACGACCAACTAGTGTTGTATAACCAACTACCAACTAGTGTTGTATAACCAACTACCAACTAGTGTTGTATAACCAACTAGTGTTGTATAACCAACTGCCAACTAGTGTTGAAAAACCAACTAGTGTTGTATAACCAACTAGTGTTGTATAACCAACAACCAACTAGTGTTGTATAACCAACTACCAACTAGTGTTGTATAACCAACTAGTGTTGTATAACCAACTACCAACAAGTGTTGTATAACCAGCTAGTGTTGTTTAACCAACTACCAACTACCAACTAGTATTGTATAACCAACTAGTGATGTGTAACCAACTAGTGTTGTATAACCAACTAGTGTTGTATAACCAACTAGTGATGTATAACCAACTAGTGGTGTATAACCAACTAGTGTTGTATAACCAACTAGTGATGTATAGCCAATATAACCAACTAGAGTTGTATAACCAACTACAAACTAGTGTTGTATAACCAACTAGTGTTGTATAACCAACTAGTGATGTATAACCAACTAGTGGTGTATAACCAACTAGTGTTGTATAACCAACTAGTGATGTATAACTAATATAACCAACTAGAGTTGTATAACCAACTACCAAATAGTGTTGTATAACCAACTAGTGTTGTATAACCAACTACCAACTAGTGTTGTATAACCAACTACCAACTAGTGTTGTATAACCAACTAGTGTTGTATAACCAACTACCAACTAGTGTTGTATAACCAACTACCAACTAGTGTTGTATAACCAACTAGTGTTGTATAACCAACTACCAACTAGTGTTGTATAACCAACTAGTGTTGTATAACCTACTAGTGTTGTATAACCATCTACCAACTAGTGTTGTACAACCAACTAGTGTTGTATAACCAACTACCAACCAGTGTTGTATAACCAACTAGTGTTGTATAACCAACTACCAACTAGTGGTGTATAACCAACTACCAACTAGTGTTGTATAACCAACTACCAACTAGTGGTGTATAACAAACTACTGTTGTATAACCAACTAGTGGTGTATAACCAACTAGCATTGTATAACCAACTACCAACTAGTGGTGTATAACCAACTAGTGTTGTATACCCAACTAGTGTTGTATAACCAACTACCAACTAGTAGTGTATAACCAACTAGTATTGTTGAATAACCAACTAGTGTTGTATAACGAACTAGTGTTGAATAACCACCTAGTGGTGTATAACCAACAACCAACTAGTGTTGTATAACCAACGTCCAACTAGTGTTGAATAAGCAACTAGTGTTGTATAACCAACTACAGACTAGTGTTGTATAACCAACTACCAACTAGTGTTGTATAACCAACTAGTGTTGTATAACCAACTACTAACTAGTGTTGTATAACCAACTACCAACTAGTGTTGTATAACCAACTACCAACTAGTGTTGTATAACCAACTACCAACTAGTGTTGCATAACCAACTAGTGTTGTACAACCAACTACCAAATAGTGTTGTATAACCAACTACCAACTAGTGTTGTATAACCAACAACCAACTAGTGTTGTATAACCAACGACCAACTAGTGTTGTATAACCAACTACCAACTAGTGTTGTATAACCAACTACCAACTAGTGTTGTATAACCAACTAGTGTTGTATAACCAACTGCCAACTAGTGTTGAAAAACCAACTAGTGTTGTATAACCAACTAGTGTTGTATAACCAACAACCAACTAGTGTTGTATAACCAACTACCAACTAGTGTTGTATAACCAACTAGTGTTGTATAACCAACTACCAACAAGTGTTGTATAACCAGCTAGTGTTGTATAACCAACTAGTATTGTATAACCAACTAGTGATGTGTAACCAACTAGTGTTGTGTAACCAACTAGTGTTGTATAACCAACTAGTGATGTATAACCAACTAGTGGTGTATAACCAACTAGTGTTGTATAACCAACTAGTGATGTATAACCAATATAACCAACTAGAGTTGTATAACCAACTACAAACTAGTGTTGTATAACCAACTAGTGTTGTATAACCAACTAGTGATGTATAACCAACTAGTGGTGTATAACCAACTAGTGTTGTATAACCAACTAGTGATGTATAACTAATATAACCAACTAGAGTTGTATAACCAACTACCAAATAGTGTTGTATAACCAACTAGTGTTGTATAACCAACTACCAACTAGTGTTGTATAACCAACTACCAACTAGTGTTGTATAACCAACTAGTGTTGTATAACCAACTACCAACTAGTGTTGTATAACCAACTACCAACTAGTGTTGTATAACCAACTAGTGTTGTATAACCAACTACCAACTAGTGTTGTATAACCAACTAGTGTTGTATAACCTACTAGTGTTGTATAACCATCTACCAACTAGTGTTGTACAACCAACTAGTGTTGTATAACCAACTACCAACCAGTGTTGTATAACCAACTAGTGTTGTATAACCAACTACCAACTAGTGGTGTATAACCAACTACCAACTAGTGTTGTATAACCAACTACCAACTAGTGGTGTATAACAAACTACTGTTGTATAACCAACTAGTGGTGTATAACCAACTAGCATTGTATAACCAACTACCAACTAGTGGTGTATAACCAACTAGTGTTGTATACCCAACTAGTGTTGTATAACCAACTACCAACTAGTAGTGTATAACCAACTAGTATTGTATTACCAACTAGTGATGTGTAACCAACTAGTGTTGTATAACGCCGCAGCCCGTCTGGTGTTCAACCTTCCCAAGTTCTTTCACGTCACCCCGCTCCTCCGCTCTCTCCACTGGCTTCCAGTTGAAGCTCGCATCCGCTACAAGACCATGGTGCTTGCCTACGGAGCTGTGAGGGGAACGGCACCGCAGTACCTCCAGGCTCTGATCAGGCCCTACACCCAAACAAGGGCACTGCGTTCATCCACCTCTGGCCTGCTCGCCTCCCTACCACTGAGGAAGTACAGTTCCCGCTCAGCCCAGTCAAAACTGTTCGCTGCTCTGGCCCCCCAATGGTGGAACAAACTCCCTCACGACGCCAGGACAGCGGAGTCAATCACCACCTTCCGGAGACACCTGAAACCCCACCTCTTTAAGGAATACCTAGGATAGGATAAAGTAATCCTTCTCACCCCCCTTAAATGATTTAGATGCACTATTGTAAAGTGGCTGTTCCACTGGATGTCATAAGGTGAATTCACCAATTTGTAAGTCGCTCTGGATAAGAGCGTCTGCCAAATGACTTAAATGTAAATGTATAACCAACTAGTGTTGTATAACCAATATGACCAACTAGTGTTGTATTACCAACTAGTGTTGTATAACCAACTACCAACTAGTGATGTATAACAAACTAGTGGTGTATAACCAACTAGTGTTGTATAACCAACTAGTGTTGAATAACCAACTACTGTTGTATAACCAATATAACCAACTAGTGTTGTATAACCAACTACCAACTAGTGTTGGATAACCAACTACCAACTAGTCCAACTGACCAGTCTGTTAGCTCCAACGGACCAGTCTGTTAGCTCCAACGGACCAGTATGTTAGCTCCAACGGACCAGTCTGTTAGCTCCAACGGACCAGTCTGTTAGCTCCAACGGACCAGTCTGTTAGCTCCAACGGACCAGTCTGTTAGCTCCAACGGACCAGTCTGTTAGCTCCAACGGACCAGTCTGTTAGCTCCAACGGACCAGTCTGTTAGCTCCAACGGACAAGTCTGTTAGCTCCAACTGACCAGTCTGTTAGCTCCAACGGACCAGTCTGTTCGCTCCAACGGACCAGTCTCTGTTAGCTCCAACTGACCAGTATGTTAGCTCCAACGGACCATTCTCTGTTTGCTCCAACTGACCAGTCTCTGTTAGCTCCAACTGACCAGTATCTGTTAGCTCCAACTGACCAGTATCTGTTAGCTCCAACTGACCAGTCTTTGTTAGCTCCAACTGACCAGTCTCTGTTAGCTCCAACTGACCAGTCTCTGTTAAATCCAACTGACCAGTCTCTGTTAGCTCCAACTGACCCGTCTTTGTTAGTGTCAACATCCATTCTCCGTTAGGTCCAACTGACCAGTCTGTTAGCTCCAACTGACCAGTCTCTGTTAGCTCCAAACGACCAGTCTCTGTTAGCTCCAACTGACCAGTCTCTGTTAGCTCCAACTGACCAGTCTCTGTTAGCTCCAACTGACCCTTCTTTGTTAGTGTCAACATCCATTCTCTGTTAGCTCAAACTGACCAGTCTCTGTTAGCTCCAACTGACCAGTCTCTGTTAGCTCCAACTGACCAGTCTCTGTTAGTTCAAACTGACCAGTCTCTGTTAGCTCCAACTGACCAGTCTCTGTTAGCTCCAACTGACCCTTCTTTGTTAGTGTCAACATCCATTCTCTGTTAGCTCCAACCGACCAGTCTCTGTTAGCTCCAACTGACCAGTATCTGTTAGCTCCAACTGACCAGTCTCTGTTAGCTCCAACTGACCAGTATCTGTTAGCTCCAACTGACCCGTCTTTGTTAGCACCAACTGACCAGTCTCTGTTAGCTCCAACTGACCAGTCTCTGTTAGCTCCAACTGACCAGTCTCTGTTAGCTCCAACTGACCAGTCTCTGTTAGCTCCAACTAACCCGTCTTTGTTAGTGTCAACATCCATTCTCCGTTAGGTCACACTGACCAGTCTGTTAGCTCCAACTGACCAGTCTCTGTTAGCTCCAACCGACCAGTCTCTGTTAGCTCCAACTGACCAGTATCTGTTAGCTCCAACTGACCAGTCTCTGTTAGCTCCAACTGACCAGTATCTGTTAGCTCCAACTGACCAGTCTCTGTTAGCTCCAACTGACCCGTCTTTGTTAGCTCCAACTGACCAGTCTCTGTTAGCTCCAACTGACCAGTCTCTGTTAGCTCCAACTGACCAGTCTCTGTTAGCTCCAACTGACCAGTCTCTGTTAGCTCCAACTGACCAGTCTCTGTTAGCTCCAACTGACCCTTCTTTGTTCGTGTCAACATCCATTCTCTGTTAGCTCAAACTGACCAGTCTCTGTTAGCTCCAACTGACCAGTCTCTGTTAGCTCCAACTGACCAGTCTCTGTAAGTTCCAACTGACCAGTCTCTGTTAGCTCCAACTGACCAGTCTCTGTTAGCTCCAACTGACCCTTCTTTGTTAGTGTCAACATCCATTCTCTGTTAGCTCCAACCGACCAGTCTCTGTTAGCTCCAACTGACCAGTATCTGTTAGCTCCAACTGACCAGTCTCTGTTAGCTCCAACTGACCAGTATCTGTTAGCTCCAACTGACCCGTCTTTGTTAGCACCAACTGACCAGTCTCTGTTAGCTCCAACTGACCAGTCTCTGTTAGCTCCAACTGACCAGTCTCTGTTAGCTCCAACTGACCAGTCTCTGTTAGCTCCAACTGACCCGTCTTTGTTAGTGTCAACATCCATTCTCCGTTAGGTCACACTGACCAGTCTGTTAGCTCCAACTGACCAGTCTCTGTTAGCTCCAACCGACCAGTCTCTGTTAGCTCCAACTGACCAGTATCTGTTAGCTCCAACTGACCAGTCTCTGTTAGCTCCAACTGACCAGTATCTGTTAGCTCCAACTGACCAGTCTCTGTTAGCTCCAACTGACCCGTCTTTGTTAGCTCCAACTGACCAGTCTCTGTTAGCTCCAACTGACCAGTCTCTGTTAGCTCCAACTGACCAGTCTCTGTTAGCTCCAACTGACCAGTCTCTGTTAGCTCCAACTGACCAGTCTCTGTTAGCTCCAACTGACCCGTCTTTGTTAGTGTCAACATCCATTCTCCGTTAGGTCCAACTGACCAGTCTGTTAGCTCCAACTGACCAGTCTCTGTTAGCTCCAACCGACCGGTCTCTGTTAGCTCCAACTGACCAGTATCTGTTAGCTCCAACTGACCAGTCTCTGTTAGCTCCAACTGACCAGTATCTGTTAGCTTCAACTGACCAGTCTCTGTTAGCTCCAACTGACCCGTCTTTGTTAGCTCCAACTGAACAGTCTCTGTTAGCTCCAACTGACCAGTCTCTGTTAGCTCCAACTGACCAGTCTCTGTTAGCTCCAACTGACCAGTCTCTGTTAGCTCCAACTGACCAGTCTCTGTTAGCTCCAACTGACCAGTCTCTGTTAGCTCCAACTGACCAGTCTCTGTTAGCTCCAACTGACCCGTCTTTGTTAGTGTCAACATCCATTCTCCGTTAGGTCCAACTGACCAGTCTGTTAGCTCCAACTGACCAGTCTCTGTTAGCTCCAACCGACCAGTCTCTGTTAGCTCCAACTGACCCGTCTTTGTTAGTGTCAACATCCATTCTCCGTTAGGTCCAACTGACCAGTCTGTTAGCTCCAACTGACCAGTCTCTGTTAGCTCCAACCGACCAGTCTCTGTTAGCTCCAACCGACCAGTCTCTGTTAGCTCCAACTGACCAGTATCTGTTAGCTCCAACTGACAAGTCTCTGTTAGCTCCAACTGACCAGTATCTGTTAGCTCCAACTGACCAGTCTCTGTTAGCTCCAACTGACCAGTCTCTGTTAGCTCCAACTGACCAGTCTCTGTTAGCTCCAACTGACCCTTCTTTTTTAGTGTCAACATCCATTCTCTGTTAGCTCCAACTGACCAGTCTCTGTTAGCTCCAACTGACCAGTATCTGTTAGCTCCAACTGACCCATCTTTGTTAGCACCAACTGACTAGTCTCTGTTAGCTCCAACTGACCAGTCTCTGTTAGCTCAAACTGACCAGTCTCTGTTAGCTCCAACTGACCAGTCTCTGTTAGCTCCAACTGACCCGTCTTTGTTAGTGTCAACATCCATTCTCCGTTAGGTCCAACTGACCAGTCTGTTAGCTCCAACTGACCAGTCTCTGTTAGCTCCAACCGACCAGTCTCTGTTAGCTCCAACTGACCAGTATCTGTTAGCTCCAACTGACCCGTCTTTGTTAGCACCAACTGACCAGTCTCTGTTAGCTCCAACTGACCAGTCTCTGTTAGCTCCAACTGACCAGTCTCTGTTAGCTCCAACTGACCAGTCTCTGTTAGCTCCAACTGACCAGTCTCTGTTAGCTCCAACTGACCCGTCTTTGTTAGTGTCAACATCCATTCTCCGTTAGGTCCAACTGACCAGTCTGTTAGCTCCAACTGACCAGTCTCTGTTAGCTCCAACCGACCAGTCTCTGTTAGCACCAACTGACCAGTCTCTGTTAGCTCCAACTGACCAGTCTCTGTTAGCTCCAACTGACCAGTCTCTGTTAGCTCCAACTGACCAGTCTCTGTTAGCTCCAACTGACCCGTCTTTGTTAGTGTCAACATCCATTCTCCGTTAGGTCCAACTGACCAGTCTGTTAGCTCCAACTGACCAGTCTCTGTTAGCTCCAACCGACCAGTCTCTGTTAGCTCCAACTGACCAGTATCTGTTAGCTCCAACTGACCAGTCTCTGTTAGCTCCAACTGACCAGTATCTGTTAGCTCCAACTGACCCGTCTTTGTTAGCTCCAACTGACCAGTCTCTGTTAGCTCCAACTGACCAGTCTCTGTTAGCTCCAACTGAGCAGTCTCTGTTAGCTCGAACTGACCAGTCTCTGTTAGCTCGAACTGACCAGTCTCTGTTAGCTCCAACTGACCTGTCTCTGTTAGCTCCAACTGACCAGTCTGTTAGCTCCAACTGACCAGTCTCTGTTAGCTCCAACTGACCAGTCTAGCTCCAACTGACCAGTCTGTTAGCTCCAACTGACCAGTCTGTTAGCTCCAACTGACCAGTCTCTGACCAGCTCCAACTGACCAGTATGTTAGCTCCAACGGACCATTCTCTGTTTGCTCCAACTGACCAGTCTCTGTTAGCTCCAACTGACCAGTATCTGTTATCTCCAACTGACCAGTATCTGTTAGCTCCAACTGACCAGTCTTTGTTAGCTCCAACTGACCAGTCTCTGTTAGCTCCAACTGACCAGTCTCTGTTAAATCCAACTGACCAGTCTCTGTTAGCTCCAAACGACCAGTCTCTGTTAGCTCCAACTGACCAGTCTCTGTTAGCTCCAACTGACCCGTCTTTGTTAGCACCAACTGACCAGTCTCTGTTAGCTCCAACTGACCAGTCTCTGTTAGCTCCAACTGACCAGTCTCTGTTAGCTCCAACTGACCCTTCTTTGTTAGTGTCAACATCCATTCTCCGTTAGGTCCAACTGACCAGTCTGTTAGCTCCAACTGACCAGACTCTGTTAGCTCCAAACGACCAGTCTCTGTTAGCTCCAACTGACCAGTCTCTGTTAGCTCCAACTGACCAGTCTCTGTTAGCTCCAACTGACCCTTCTTTGTTAGTGTCAACATCCATTCTCTGTTAGCTCAAACTGACCAGTCTCTGTTAGCTCCAACTGACCAGTCTCTGTTAGCTCCAACTGACCAGTCTCTGTTAGTTCCAACTGACCAGTCTCTGTTAGCTCCAACTGACCAGTCTCTGTTAGCTCCAACTGACCCTTCTTTGTTAGTGTCAACATCCATTCTCTGTTAGCTCCAACCGACCAGTCTCTGTTAGCTCCAACTGACCAGTATCTGTTAGCTCCAACTGACCAGTCTCTGTTAGCTCCAACTGACCAGTATCTGTTAGCTCCAACTGACCCGTCTTTGTTAGCACCAACTGACCAGTCTCTGTTAGCTCCAACTGACCAGTCTCTGTTAGCTCCAACTGACCAGTCTCTGTTAGCTCCAACTGACCAGTCTCTGTTAGCTCCAACTGACCCGTCTTTGTTAGTGTCAACATCCATTCTCCGTTAGGTCACACTGACCAGTCTGTTAGCTCCAACTGACCAGTCTCTGTTAGCTCCAACCGACCAGTCTCTGTTAGCTCCAACTGACCAGTATCTGTTAGCTCCAACTGACCAGTCTCTGTTAGCTCCAACTGACCAGTATCTGTTAGCTCCAACTGACCAGTCTCTGTTAGCTCCAACTGACCCGTCTTTGTTAGCTCCAACTGACCAGTCTCTGTTAGCTCCAACTGACCAGTCTCTGTTAGCTCCAACTGACCAGTCTCTGTTAGCTCCAACTGACCAGTCTCTGTTCAGCTCCAACCAATGACCAGTCTCTGTTAGCTCCAGCTGACTTCAGGCAGTCTCTGTTAGCTCCAACTGACCCTTCTTTGTTAGTGTCAACATCCATTCTCTGTTAGCTCAAACTGACCTAGTCTCTGTTAGCTCCACAAATCCATGACCAGTCTCTGTTAGCTCCAACTGACCAGTCTCTGTTAGCTTCCAACTGACCAGTCTCTGTTAGCTCCAACTGAGTCTCTGGCTCCCTGACCCTTCTTAGTGTCCCAAGCCTCTCCAGGTTCTCCTTTACCCAACTCCAGATAGCAGATCTTCTGTTAGCTCAACACCAGTCTCTGTTAGCTGGGCTTGACAATCTGGACCCTCTGACTGAAACTATCTGTTAGCTCCAACTGACCAGTCTCTGTTAACTCCAACTGACCAGTATCTGTTAGCTCCAACTGTCACCCCAGTCTCTTTGTTAGCACCAACTGACCAGTCTCTGTTAGCTCCAGACTGACCAGTCTGTTAGCTCCAACTGACCAGTCTCTGTTAGCTCCAACTCGACCCAGTCTCTGTTAGCTCCAACTGACCCGAGCTTTGTTAGTGTCAACATCCATTCTCCGTTAGGTCACACATAACCAGTCTCGTTAGCTCCAACTGACCAGTCTCTGTTAGCTCCAACCGACCAGTCTTTCAACTCTGTCAATCACCATATTCTTATCGGCTGACCAGTAGCTGTTTTTAGGATGACTCCAACTGACCAGTCTCTGTTAGCTCCAACTGACCAGGGCATCTGTTAGCTCCAACTGACCAGTCTCTGTTAGCTCCAACTGTTCACCCGACTCTTTGTTAGCTCCAACTGACCAGTCTCTGTTAGCTCCAACTGACCAGTCTCTGTTAGCTCCAACTGACCAGTCTCTGTTAGCTCCAACTGACCAGTCTCTGTTAGCTCCAACTGACCAGTCTCCTGTTAGCTCCAACTGACCAAATGCATCTTTGTTAGTGCCTCAACATCCTGTTCTCCGACTAGCATCACCACTGACCAGTCTGGATGGTTCCAACTGACCAGTCTGTTAGCTCCAACTAAGACCAGGTCTCTGTTAGCTCCAACTCTCTCCAGACCCATACCAGTCTCTGTTAGCTCCAACTGACCAGTCTCTGTTAGCTCCAACTGACCAGTATCTGTTAGTAAAACTGACCAGTCTCTGTTAGTCATCCAAAATTGCTGAACCCTCTTTGTTAGCTCCAACTGATGCAGTTCTGTTAGCTCCAACTGACCATCCGTCTCTAAAGTTAGCTCCAACTGACCAGTCTCTGTTAGCTCCAACTGACCAGTCTCTGTTAGCTCCAAGACCCACTGACCCAGTCTCTGTTAGCTCCAACTGACCAGTCTCTGTGGTTACCAACTGACCAGTCTCTGTTAGCTCCAACTGACCCAGGTGTTAGTGTCAACTTCCATCTCTAAAGCCCACCTCATTCGCTCCAACTGCCGCCTGACCAGTTCCAGTACTCTGACCAGTCTGTTAGCTCCAACTCGCTGAGGTTGGAGAGTCTCTGTTAGCTCCAACTTCAAACCAGTCTCTGTTAGCAGCTCCAACCAACCCGTCTTTGTTAGTGTCAACATCCATCATCCCCACAGTTTTTATTTATTTACTTTTCTGGTCCTAACATGACCAGTCTGTTTAGCTCCAACTGACCAGTCTCTGTTTTGCAGCTCCAACCGACCAGTCTCTGTTTATTGCTCCAACCGACCAGTCTCTGTTTGCTCCAACTGACCAGTATCTGTTAGCTCCAACTGACCAGTATCTGTTAGCTCCAACTGACAAGTCTCTGTTAGCTCCAACTGACCAGTCTCTGTTAGCTCCAACTGACCAGTCTCTGTTAAAAAAATCTCCAACTGACCAGTCTCTGTTAGCTCCAACTGACCCTTCTTTTAGTGTCAACATCCATTCTCTGTTAGCTCCAACTGACCAGTCTCTGTTAGCTCCAACTGACCAGTATCTGTTAGCTCCAACTGACCCATCTTTGTTAGCACCAACTGACTAGTCTCTGTTAGCTCCAACTGACCAGTCTCTGTTAGCTCAAACTGACCAGTCTCTGTTAGCTCCAACTGACCAGTCTCTGTTAGCTCCAACTGACCCGTCTTTGTTAGTGTCAACATCCATTCTCCGTTAGGTCCAACTGACCAGTCTGTTAGCTCCAACTGACCAGTCTCTGTTAGCTCCAACCGACCAGTCTCTGTTAGCTCCAACTGACCAGTATCTGTTAGCTCCAACTGACCAGTATCTGTTAGCTCCAACTGACCAGTCTCTGTTAGCTCCAACTGACCTCCAGTCTCTGTTAGCTCCAACTGACCAGTCTCTTTTAGCTCCAACTGACCAGTCTCTGTTAGCTCCAACTGACCAGTCTCTGTTAGCTCCAACTGACCAGTCTCTGTTAGCTCCAACTGACCAGTCTCTGTTAGCTCCAACTGACCCGTCTTTGTTAGTGTCAACATCCATTCTCCGTTAGGTCCAACTGACCAGTCTGTTAGCTCCAACTGACCAGTCTCTGTTAGCTCCAACCGACCAGTCTCTGTTAGCTCCAACTGACCAGTATCTGTTAGCTCCAACTGACCAGTCTCTGTTAGCTCCAACTGACCCATCTTTGTTAGCTCCAACTGACCAGTCTCTGTTAGCTCCAACTGACCAGTTCTGTTTCCAACTGAGTGTCAACATCCATTCTCTGTTAGCTCCAACCGACCAGTCTCTGTTAGCTCCAACCGACCAGTATCTGTTAGCTCCAACTGACCAGTCTCTGTTAGCTCCAACTGACCAGTATCTGTTAGCTCCAACTGACCCGTCTTTGTTAGCACCAACTGACCAGTCTCTGTTAGCTCCAACTGACCAGTCTCTGTTAGCTCCAACTGACCAGTCTCTGTTAGCTCCAACTGACCAGTCTCTGTTAGCTCCAACTGACCAGTCTCTGTTAGCTCCAACTGACCCGTCTTTGTTAGTGTCAACATCCATTCTGTTAGGTCCAACTGACCAGTCTGTTAGCTCCAACTGACCAGTCTCTGTTAGCTCCAACTGACCAGTCTCTGTTAGCACCAACTGACCAGTCTCTGTTAGCTCCAACTGACCAGTCTCTGTTAGCTCCAACTGACCAGTCTCTGTTAGCTCCAACTGACCAGTCTCTGTTAGCTCCAACTGACCCGTCTTTGTTAGTGTCAACATCCATTCTCCGTTAGGTCCAACTGACCAGTCTGTTAGCTCCAACTGACCAGTCTCTGTTAGCTCCAACCGACCAGTCTCTGTTAGCTCCAACTGACCAGTATCTGTTAGCTCCAACTGACCGGTCTCTGTTAGCTCCAACTGACCAGTATCTGTTAGCTCCAACTGACCCGTCTTTGTTAGCTCCAACTGACCAGTCTCTGTTAGCTCCAACTGACCAGTCTCTGTTAGCTCCAACTGAGCAGTCTCTGTTAGCTCGAACTGACCAGTCTCTGTTAGCTCGAACTGACCAGTCTCTGTTAGCTCCAAATGACCTGTCTCTGTTAGCTCCAACTGACCAGTCTGTTAGCTCCAACTGACCAGTCTCTGTTAGCTCCAACTGACCAGTCTGTTAGCTCCATCTGACCAGTCTCTGTTAGCTCCAACTGACCAGTCTGTTAGCTCCAACTGACCAGTCTCTGTTAGCTCCAACTGACCAGTCTCTGTTAGCTCCAACTGACCAGTCTCTGTTAGCTCCAACTGACCTGTCTCTGTTAGCTCCAACTGACCAGTCTGTTAGCTCCAACTGACCAGTCTCTGTTAGCTCCAACTGACCAGTCTGTTAGCTCCAACTGACCAGTCTGTTAGCTCCAACTGACCAGTCTCTGTTAGCTCCAACTGACCAGTCTCTGTTAGCTCCAACTGACCAGTCTCTGTTAGCTCCAACTGACCAGTCTCTGTTAGCTCCAACTGCCCAGTCTCTGTTAGCTGCCAAAATATTTGGGAAATGTGTTTGTGCCCAACCATTCGTTTTGCTTTTCTAGTTGTTGATCTCTCATCCTGGTCACACCGGATCAGTTTGTGTTGTCTTCTCTCAGCCTGGTCACACCAGATCAGTTTGTGTTGTCTTCTCTCAGCATGGTCACACCAGATCAGTTTGTGTTGTCTTCTCTCAGCCTGGTCATACCAGATCAGTTTGTGTTGTCTTCTCTCAGCCTGGTCACACCAGATCAGTTTGTGTTGTCTTCTCTCAGCCTGGTCATACCAGATCAGTTTGTGTTGTCGTCATCTTAGCCTGGTCACACCAGATCAGTTTGTGCTGTCTTCATCTTAGCCTGGTCACACCAGATCAGTTTGTGTTGTCTTCTCTTAGCCTGGTCACACCAGATCAGTTTGTGCTGTCTCGCCAACTCCTATGGTCTGGGACCAGGCAAGTAATCTCCTGTCTTGTTATCTGACTGACCACTATCTCCTCTCCTCTCCCCTCTTCAGGCATCCGCCTGCTCTCCTGTGTGTGGAATGAACATGGAATGTGTCGGGACGGTTCTGAGGACAGACGTCAGACGTCAACCACAGTCCATTCCTGCCCTCGGGGCCTCTTCTGGTTGGCTGTGGAGCTGGTCACTCAATGGCATTGTGTGCTGTGAGGACAGGTGAAGAGAAGTCTACAGAGGACATGGAGATAGAACAAGCTACACTAGTTTGAAACTAGCGCGTTTGAGCTAGCTTATCAGGCCTGTACCTGAGTAACATGGCCGCTTCTGCCACAGATTCAAACCCAATGTCCTTTCTATTGGTTTAGCTCTATGGCAGAGGAAAGCCAGCTGGGTCTGTGGCGTGAGAGTAATATGCATTGATAAGGAATGAATCATGGTAATTCAGTCTCTGAGAGTAATATGCATTGATAAGGAATGAATCATGGTAATTCAGTCTCTGAGAGTAATATGCATTGATAAGGAATGAATCATGGTAATTCAGTCTCTGAGAGTAATATGCATCGTTAGGACATGAATCATGGTAATTCAGTCTCTGAGAGTAATATGCATTGATAAGACATGAATCATTATAATTCAGTCTCTGAGAGTAATATGCATAGATAAGACATGAATCATTATAATTCAGTCTCTGAGGGATGTAGTCTCTGTGGAAATCTGGGAGGAGGAAATTGTAAATGATGTCGAGTATGTGGGTTGAAGCCGAGCAAAATAAACAAAGCACTAATAATATCTGGGGGTTTTCTTGGTAGCGGGGGGGGGGGGGGGGCAGAGTAACACAAAACATTATGCACGTTTTTAATTTAGTATGAACTGTAAATTATAATCCCCTTTGTAACTTAATATCTTGATGGCACGCTGCCTGTTCTAGGAGCCCATACACAGAAAGCAGCCTGGAGTAGGAGTGCTGATCTAGGATCAGTTTAGCCTTTTAGGTCAGAATTAATAATATTACATGGACTGAGGGGGGGGGGGGTGATCTGTTCCCAGATCAGCAGTCCTACTCTGACCAGGTCTGTATTGACACAGTAAAACTTCCTAGTAAATATTGTTGTGGTGAGTGATGTATAGTCGGGGACAGAAGCCAACATGGATATGATTTGGGGGGGGGGGGGGTTCGGGAGATGGATACACAAGACACACACGTCTGGTACAAGTCCATACGTCCCTCCCCTGACCCCCGTAACATGGCTGTATGTCTAGCCCAAGTCCATACGTCCCTCCCCTGACCCCCGTAACATGGCTGTATGTCTAGCCCAAGTCCATACGTCCCTCCCCTGACCCCCGTAACATGGCTGTATGTCTAGCCCAAGTCCATACGTCCCTCCCCTGACCCCCGTAACATGGCTGTATGTCTAGCCCAAGTCCATAACGTCCCTCCCCTGACCCCCGTAACATGGCTGTATGTCTAGCCCAAGTCCATACGGACCCCCATAACATGGCTGTATGTCTAGCCCAAGTCCATACGTCCCTCCCCTGACCCCCGTAACATGGCTGTATGTCTAGCCCAAGTCCATACGTCCCTCCCCTGACCCCCGTAACATGGCTGTATGTCTAGCCCAAGTCCATACGTCCCTCCCCTGACCCCCGTAACATGGCTGTATGTCTAGCCCAAGTCCATACGTCCCTCCCCTGACCCCCGTAACATGGCTGTATGTCTAGCCCAAGTCCATACGTCCCTCCCCTGACCCCCGTAACATGGCTGTATGTCTAGCCCAAGTCCATTCGTCCCTCCCCTGACCCCCGTAACATGGCTGTATGTCTAGCCCAAGTCCATACGTCCCTCCCTGACCCCCGTAACATGGCTGTATGTCTAGCCCAAGTCCATACGTCCCTCCCCTGACCCCCGTAACATGGCTGTATGTCTAGCCCAAGTCCATACGTCCCTCCCCTGACCCCCGTAACATGGCTGTATGTCTAGCCCAAGTCCATACGTCCCTCCCTGACCCCCGTAACATGGCTGTATGTCTAGCCCAAGTCCATACGTCCCTCCCCTGACCCCCGTAACATGGCTGTATGTCTAGCCCAAGTCCATACATGATGCGTAAAAAAACTATTATTCAGATCCTTTACTCAATACTTTGTTGAAGCACATTTCGCAGCGATTACAGCCTCCAGTCTTCTTGGGTATGACGCTACAAGCTTGGCACACCTGTATTTGCGGAGGTTCCCCCGTTCTCCTCTGCAAATCCTCTCAAGCTCTGTCAGATTGGATGGGGAGCGTCACGACACAGCTATTTTCAGGTCTCTCCAGAGATGTTCGATTGGGTTCGAGTCCAGGCTCTGGCTGAGCCACACAGGGACACTCAGAGACTTGTCCCGAAGCCACTCCTTTTCTTGGCTGTGTGCTTAGGGTTGTTGTCCTGTTGGAAGGTGAACCTTCACTCCAGTCTGAGGTCCTGAGTGCTCTGGAGCAGGGTTTCATCTCTCTGTACTTTTTCACCGTTCACCTTTCCCTCGATCCTGACTAGTCTCCCTCTTCACTGCCGTTGAAAAACATCCCAACATCCCTATCCCTATGCTTCACCGTAGGTATGGTGCCAGGTTTTCTCCAGACGTGACACTTGGCATTCAGGCCAAAGAGTTTATTCTTAGTTTCGTCAGACCAGAGAATCTTGTTTCTCATGGTCTGAGAGTCCTTTAGGTGCCTTTTGTGCAAACTCCAAGTGGTCTGTCCTGTGCCTTTTACTGAGGAGTGGCCTGATTGGTGGAGTGCTGCAGAGATGGTTGTCCTTCTGGAATGTTCTACCATCTCCACAGAGGAACTCTAAAGCTCTCGGGTTCTTGGTCACCTTCCTGACAAATTAAAACTGTTTTCACTTTGTCATTATGGGGTATTGTGATGTCATTATGGGGTATTGTGATGTCATTATGGGGTAGTGTGTGTAGATTGATGAGGAAAACATTTATTTAATCAATTTTAGAATAAAGCTGCAGAGATCATACAGTTAGCAGAATATGCTACAATTTCATTGTGTAAGTTTATCTGTGCAAAGAAATTAGGATTTGAGACTGGTAGGGAGCCGAAAAACATTGATGTCACTGACATATGAAATTATCAACATAATCGACCAAATTGATATAAAAAGAAGATGAACAAAGAACCTTCTTCAAAAAATAAATCAACACACTGAAAAATAATGATGTGTTTTTTTATTTCATTTTTTTTCACTATTTATTGTACAAGTCTGACTCTGAACTGGTCTGAACTGGTCAGAACTGGTCTGAACTGGTCAGAACTGGTCTGAACTGGTCAGAAAAAAATACACAGATTTCATTAAACAACAAACCAGTTGAAACGATCACTGAAGGGAACGAACACCTTGTTTGTTTTTAATTAAATAACTATACGCACAACATGTATGTTGTTCAAACCAAACACACACTGTTCCCGTGTCACAAAACAGCATTTAGTGGCCTGTTTGTTGTGTTAATGATTCTGTTTTAAAGGATTACTGCTGGGTCGTATTCATTAGAGCATGCAACGGAAAACGTTTCAAAACATTTTACAACGGAAACAAAAATGTATTTTTTTAACATTGGACAATGTGAAGTCCCTCCGTCTACTTCCGTTTGCTTCCTAATGAATACGACCTTGTTGTTTGGTCCATGATGGACACCATAGTTTCCTCCCGTTGTGCTCAGTGAGTTCCATTGGCAGCCATTGGTCCAGCTGTGTTCTGTCAGGAAGCACATCGACATCAGTAGGCAGTTGTTTTCATAAACAAATGTTGGTCCCTTAATAACCACTGGATAACAATAACTAGTGTATGTAATATTACAAAGGATGTAAATTGGTTGATAACACTTCACTTAAAGCCTGCAGGTATAACGCATTATGACGTGGTTATACAGCAATGTCTTATCATCTCATTGTGACCAAATCATTTAGACTGGGTTGTACATACTACACATATAGAAACATACGATATTATAAGCCTTATAATTAGACATTATAAAAGTGCATATATGCTTATAAAGAAGTAATTAAGTATTATCCAGACTGTAGGCAAAGTATTACCAAATTTATGTTTTTACAACCAAATAACTAGTACTTTTTTAAATTATTACTTTTTGTATGTTATTCACCTTTGAATATCTATACATGTTGAGTTTGTTTTACTGCCTTGCCTGCCTGTTATTATCTGTTTTGAATGTGACACTAACAGTGGGACAGGTTGCTTTCAGAAGCTCATCTATTATTACTGACCATTGACATGACTGACAGCTGAATGACCACACTGACTGGTCATCGATGTCGGTGAAGACACCACGGACGAGTCAATAAAACAGAGGCACTTTTTCACTACGATGTTGGTGAAGACAACACGGACGATTCAGTAAAACAGAGGCACTTTTTCACTACGATGTTGGTGAAGACAACATGGACGATTCAATAAAACAGAGGCACTTTTTCACTACGATGAGCGGCAGGGTAGCCGGAAGGTTGCAAGTTCAAAACTCCCGAGCTGGCAAATCTGTCGTTCTGCCCCTGAACAAGGCAGTTAACCCACTGTTCCTAGGCCGTCATTGAAAATAAGAATTTGTTCTTAACTGACTTGCCTAGTTAAATAAAGGTAAAATAAAAAAATTAAATATTCTGGCTATGATTTAATGTTAGGTTGGTTTACCTATTAGGTGCCCTCAAATGCTAAAAGTAAAAAAAGCACATTAAAATGATGTGTGTTGAAAATGTAGGGTGACTGTAGCTAATTTGGTATTTTCATCCTACAGACATGACATTGAATAAGATGTACTCGATGTTATTCAACTGCAATCTTATGTTGATACTTGATATGCATAAATGTGTGTGGCATTTTCTATCAGGAAGTTAGCCCTAAAGGGGGATTTGCTTAACCAGCAGATCTGGTCGTTGTAATGCCTTGGCTTAGTGATCAACAGAATAGGAATTTGTGGTGTTTTTTATTAATACTGATATTGAATGTTATTGTGTTTGGTCTCCTATGTGGATATACAGTATTTCATATGTTGTGTTTGGTCTCCTATGTAGATATACAGTATTTCATATGTTGTGTTTGGTCTACTATGTAGATATACAGTATTTCATATGTTGTGTTTGGTCTCCTATGTGGATATACAGTATTTCATATGTTGTGTTTGGTCTCCTATGTGGATATACAGTATTTCATATGTTGTGTTTGGTCTCCTATGTAGATATACAGTATTTCATATGTTGTGTTTGGTCTCCTATGTAGATATACAGTATTTCATATGTTGTGTTTGGTCTCCTATGTAGATATACAGTATTTCATATGTTGTGTTTGGTCTCCTATGTGGATATACAGTATTTCATATGTTGTGTTTGGTCTCCTATGTGGATATACAGTATTTCATATGTTGTGTTTGGTCTCCTATGTAGATATACAGTATTTCATATGTTGTGTTTGGTCTCCTATGTAGATATACAGTATTTCATATGTTGTGTTTGGTCTCCTATGTGGATATACAGTATTTCATATGTTGTGTTTGGTCTCCTATGTGGATATACAGTATTTCATATGTTGCGTTTGGTCTCCTATGTAGATATACAGTATTTCATGTATAGTGTTTGGTCTTTTATATACAGTATTTAGTTCCTAACTTTGATATATTCAATTATAATGAAAGGAATGTTAAAGTTCACAGGCACAACAAGTGCAAAAGTCTATTATTGTTGTTAATAATATTTTCATTATTGTTATTGTTATTATTCATATTATCCTCATTGTCATTATTATTGTTATTATTAATTGTATTATTATTATCATTATCGTTATTGTTATTATTCATATTATCCCCATTATCATTATTATTGTTATTATTAATTGTATTATTAGTATCATTATCATTGTTGTTATTATTCATATTATCCCCATTATCATTATTATTGTTATTATTAATTGTATTATTATTATCATTAGCGGTATTGCTATTATTGCTATTATTATTATCATTATCATTATTGTTATTATTAATATGAATATTATCCCCATTATTAATAATATGATTAACATTATTATTGTTATTATTAATTGTATTATTATTATCATTAGCGGTATTGCTATTATTGATATTATTATTATCATTATCATTATTGTTATTATTAATATTATCCCATTATTATTATGGTCATTATTAATATTATGATTAACGTTATTATTGTTATTATTAATATTACCATTATTGTTATTGCTATTATTAATATTATTATCATTATCATTGTTTTTATTACCATTATTGTTAATTGTTATTATTAATGTTAGCATTGTCATTATTGTTATAATTGATATTATTATTATTATCATTATTATTCATATTATCATTATCATTATTGTTATTATTAATATCATCCCCATTGTTATTATGGTCATTATTAATATTATTATTAACATTATTATTGTTATTATTAATATTATTATCATTAGCGTTATTGTTATTATTGATATTATTATTATCATTATTGTTAATAATATTATCCTCATATTATCCTCATTTTGGGCGGCAGCGTAGACTAGTGGTTAGAGTGTTGGTACAAAATCTGTCATTCTGCCCGTGACCATCATTGAAAATAAGAATCTGTTCTTAACTGGCTTGCCTAGGTAAATAAATATGAAGACTTGCTGATCATTTTTTGGGGAAGGGGTGATAGAAATAGAATCTCATTAAAGAATCTCATTCTACAATCTCATTCGAGTTCTATGGATATAAAAAGAATTTCATTCTAGAATCTCATTAAAGAATCTCATTCTAGTTCTATGGATATAAAAAGAATCTCATTCTAGAATCGCATTCTAGTTCTATGAATATAAAAAGAATCTCATTCTAGTTCTATGGATATAAAAAGAATCTCATTCTAGAATCTCATTCTAGTTCTATGGATATAAGCAATCGAAGTAAACACGTTTTTTTTAACAGAAGCAGCACAGAAGCAGCACACAAATATTTGATAATCACTCCCAAAAACATTTGAGAGTACTAGTAGTAGTACACAACTTCTGCACACAAAAGCGTATATACAGGCACATACACACCAAAACATAGAGCACAGAGCATTACAGCACATTACAGCACAATAACCAGTCACAGATACTGAGCTACATGAGGCTTGACAACAACACTCCCTCTGTACTACACCGATGCTGAGTTAGGATGTGCCTTAAAACCAAATGGCACTCTATTCCCTATGTAGTGCACTGCTTTTGACCGAGGGCCTGCATACAGTAGGTGGGAATTATCCTGTTCAAAAGTAGTGCCCTACATAGGTGCCATTTGGTTTGTGATGTACAGGTTGCCAGTGTAACACCCATTTGTTAAAAACTGCTAATTTTAAAACACACCAAACAAGGCTACTGTATTATCAGATGGGGGGCTGGTGTTTTATACACACAACAAACAAGGCTACTGTATTATCAGGTGGGGGGCTGGTGTTTTATACACACAACAAACAAGGCTACTGTATTATCAGATGGGGGGCTGGTGTTTTATACACACAACAAACAAGGCTACTGTATTATCAGATGGGGGGTTGGTGTTTTATACACACAACAAACAAGGCTACTGTATTATCAGATGGGGGGCTGGTGTTTTATACACACAACAAACAAGTCTACTGTATTATCAGATGGGGGGTTGGTGTTTTATACACACAACAAACAAGGCTACTGTATTATCAGATGGGGGGCTGGTGTTTTATACACACAACAAACAAGGCTACTGTATTATCAGGTGGGGGGCTGGTGTTTTATACACACAACAAACAAGTCTACTGTATTATCAGATGGGGGGCTGGTGTTTTATACACACAACAAACAAGGCTACTGTATTATCAGATGGGGGGCTGGTGTTTTATACACACAACAAACGAGGCTACTGTATTATCAGATGGGGGGCTGGTGTTTTATACACACAACAAACGAGGCTACTGTATTATCAGGTGGGGGGCTGGTGTTTTATACACACAACAAACGAGGCTACTGTATTATCAGATGGGGGGCTGGTGTTTTATACACACAACAAACAAGGCTACTGTATTATCAGATGGGGGGCTGGTGTTTTATACACACAACAAACGAGGCTACTGTATTATCAGATGGGGGGCTGGTGTTTTATACACACAACAAACGAGGCTACTGTATTATCAGGTGGGGGGCTGGTGTTTTATACACACAACAAACGAGGCTACTGTATTATCAGATGGGGGGCTGGTGTTTTATACACAAACAAACGAGGCTACTGTATTATCAGATGGGGGGCTGGTGTTTTATACACACAACAAAACAAGGCTACTGTATTATCAGGTGGGGGATGGTGTTTTATACACACAACAAACGAGGCTACTGTATTATCAGATGGGGGCTGGTGTTTTATACACACAACAAACAAGGCTACTGTATTATCAGATGGGGGGCTGGTGTTTTATACACACAACAAACAAGGCTACTGTATTATCAGATGGGGGGGCTGGTGTTTTTTTCACACAACAAACAAGGCTACTGTATTATCAGATGGGGGGCTGGTGTTTTATACACACAACAAACGAGGCTACTGTATTATCAGATGGGGGTTGGTGTTTTATACACACAACAAACAAGGCTACTGTATTATCAGATGGGGGGCTGGTGTTTTATACACACAACAAACAAGGCTACTGTATTATCAGATGGGGGGCTGGTGTTTTATACACACAACAAACGAGGCTACTGTATTATCAGGTGGGGGGCTGGTGTTGCGGTGAGGAGGTCTTATTATTGGACAGACATATCGTGGTGGGAACACCGTGGTTCATTACACAAACTGAGTCTGATGCTGCTGGTCTGCTCCGAGGCTGTCGCTGGGTGGTCTCTACAAACATATCAAAAACAAAACAACACACACAATTATTACAACAAATGACATCTTTGTGATGGAGATGGATGACAGGTGGACTAGGATATCTCTACTAGAACAGTGTAGAGGACAGGTGGACTAGGATATCTCTACTAGAACAGTGTAGAGGACAGGTAGACTAGGATATCTCTACTAGAACAGTGTAGAGGACAGGTAGACTAGGATATCTCTACTAGAACAGTGTAGAGGACAGGTAGACTAGGATATCTCTACTAGAACAGTGTAGAGGACAGGTAGACTAGGATATCTCTACTAGAACAGTGTAGAGGACAGGTGGACTAGGATATCTCTACTAGAACAGTGTAGAGGACAGGTAGACTAGGATATCTCTACTAGAACAGTGTAGAGGACAGGTAGACTAGGATATCTCTACTAGAACAGTGTAGAGGACAGGTGGACTAGGATATCTCTACTAGAACAGTGTAGAGGACAGGTAGACTAGGATATCTCCACTAGAACAGTGTAGAGGACAGGTAGACTAGGATATCTCTACTAGAACAGTGTAGAGGACAGGTAGACTAGGATATCTCTACTAGAACAGTGTAGAGGACAGGTAGACTAGGATATCTCTACTAGAACAGTGTAGAGGACAGGTAGACTAGGATATCTCCACTAGAACAGTGTAGAGGACAGGTGGACTAGGATATCTCTACTAGAACAGTGTAGAGGACAGGTAGACTAGGATATCTCTACTAGAACAGTGTAGAGGACAGGTGGACTAGGATATCTCTACTAGAAGTGTAGAGGACAGGTAGACTAGGATATCTCTACTAGAACAGTGTAGAGGACAGGTAGACTAGGATATCTCTACTAGAACAGTGTAGAGGACAGGTGGACTAGGATATCTCTACTAGAACAGTGTAGAGGACAGGTGGACTAGGATATCTCTAATAGAACAGTGTAGAGGACAGGTGGACTAGGATATCTCTACTAGAACAGTGTAGAGGACAGGTGGACTAGGATATCTCTACTAGAACAGTGTAGAGGACAGGTAGACTAGGATATCTCTACTAGAACAGTGTAGAGGACAGGTAGACTAGGATATCTCTACTAGAACAGTGTAGAGGACAGGTGGACTAGGATATCTCTACTAGAACAGTGTAGAGGACAGGTGAACTAGGATATCTCTACTAGAACAGTGTATGGCAGCGGGTGGTGGAATGACAGTAAATAAAATGCGCTCTGCTTGTCATCATGGTAAAGGTGTCCGTTTGACCATGTATCTCCCATGCTTAGAATCAAGGCAAAAAGGCATCAGATGGAGATGTACTGTTTGTTTCCTGAAGGTTGGACTGTTGAGAATGTTGATACTCATGCCCAGATCATGCTGTTGTTGTGTCAGAGGTTCAGTCAGTAGTTGCCATGCTTTGTTTGAACATTGTGTCATGCTCCCATAGTCCCAAGTCATGGAAGCACTCTTTGACCCCACACCCATGTACCATAGGCTATACAATGGACTAGCTAAATGCTAACAAAAAAGGTTACAAACATGAATGCATGTTTTGTCTGATAAATAAAAAACAGAGTCTAAAACACTGTTGTATACAAAATTTATTTCATGCAATGATTTTTTTTATTTACATTTTGTATTTGAATACTTTTCTTTTGCATAATGTAAAATACATGCATGCTCCTTCACCCCCCCCCCCCCCCCCCCAAAAGAAAAACATACTGTACTGTACTGGACCCTTATATAATTGCATTACGTACGAACATATAGTTCACCTGTATCTCTTTTGATATTTAATCTTCACAAGGGTTTTAAACAATTAACATCAAGCACCACCACAGAAGAGACATGATCAGACAAAAGGCAATGGAAAACCTTGCCCAAATACAGCAGGATATATATTTTATTAGGATTTAATGTGTCTGATAAATAAGTCAACTCGAGACTTGATAAAGTGCTTTTTCTCTATGTTTTACTGCCTATCGTCATGTCTGCAGACTGTGTATCATTATATATGGTTAAACTGCAAAACAGTTCATATTATCTCACTAGTAAATCTTAATGACGTTTGGTATATTAAGTCAAGTGTTACTCTTTTGAAAGTAGGTTCTTATATAAAAAATGATTTCCTAAAACCACATAGTAAGTAAACAATACATGAATTTGGGAAAGGCAAAACATGGCAGCTACATGAATTGTTCTGCTATGAGTCTCTTGCTATAGAATAAGCTGCTTCAGAATGTGTATAATAGACGGGAGAAGAAGCTTTTGAAAGAACGCAACATGTTTTTCTTACGTGTGACACAGTTAGCTTCCCGTTGAACATAATCTCATGCAACACATGCAAATGAAACGAAAGTTTAGTTCCTGTTGACAAAACTTATCATCATCTCTAGTATCAGAAAAAGTGTCATTCTAGAATCATCATCATTCTAGATCTCTTCATCATTCTAGAATCATCATCATTCTAAATCTCTTGCTCACTCTAGAATCATCATCAGATCTCTACTCATTGCAGATGTGAAATCTATACTGCCACTCTCAGAGATATAAAGTCTTTGTCTCATCATACACATCCTGTATTCAGAACTTCTTCACTTTGCAACAAGGAAATACTTCATGGGAGATACTCAACAACCCCCTGCGTCCCAAATGGCACCCTATTCCCTATACGGTGCATAACATTTGACCAGGGCCCATAGGGTCTCTGGTCTAAAGTAGTGCACTATGTAGGGAATAGGGTGCCAGTAGTGCACTATGTAGGGAATAGGGTGCCAGTAGTGCACTATGTAGGGAATAGGGTGTCATTTGGGACACCAGCAAACAGCAGGCAGCTGTTCGCTCCCAATAAGTAAAACCATAGCTTCAGCATCATAAACATTTTAAAGCAGGGGTTAAATACATCTTATGAAATTGTCTTTATTTCACAAGTTTTGTTATAAAAAAGCAGATGAGAAAGTTGTTAATATAGAACGGAAAGTAAAAGTATGAGAAATCAAAAACAACAGAGCAACAGGCAATGATAGAAAGGTAGAACAAATAGACACTAGGGGGTAATATCCTGGAGAATCACATATCAGACTAGTATATCATCAGTGCTTTACTGGAGCTCTCTCTGCCTCTGAACTAGGCAATCCATGCAAAGAGGCCCGTGTGACAATGTACGGGAGCTGCTGAGACTCGCATGCTAAGACCTAGTCTTGGGAGCAGTTGTACTATTATTTCAATTTGGAGATCAATTGGAGACGAGAAAAAGAAAAAAGAAAAAGGAAAGCAAAAAAGGAACGCAGGAGTAAAGGGCAAGAGTAAAACCAAAGAGAGGAGAGAGCAGTAGAGAGAGGAGAGAGCAGTAGAGAGAGGAGAGAGCAGTAGAGAGAGGAGAGAGCAGTAGAGAGAGGAGAGAGCAGTAGAGAGAGGAGAGAGCAGTAGAGAGAGGAGAGAGCAGTAGAGAGAGGAGAGAGCAGTAGAGAGAGGAGAGAGCAGTAGAGAGAGGAGAGAGCAGTAGAGAGAGGAGAGAGAGAGAGTAGAGAGAGGAGAGAGCAGTAGAGAGAGGAGAGAGCAGTAGAGAGAGGAGAGGGCAGTAGAGAGAGGGGAGAGCAGTAGAGAGAGGGGAGAGCAGTAGAGAGAGGGGAGAGCAGTAGAGAGAGGGGAGAGCAGTAGAGCGAGGGGAGAGCAGTAGAGAGGAGAGAGCAGTAGAGAGAGGAGAGAACAGTAGAGAGAGGAGAGAGCAGTAGAGAGAGGAGAGAGCAGTAGAGAGAGGAGAGAGCAGTAGAGAGAGGAGAGAGAAGTAGAGAGGAGAGCAGTAGAGAGAGGGAAGAGCAGTAGAGAGAGGAGAGAGCAGTAGAGAGAGGGGAGAGCAGTAGAGAGAGGAGAGAGGAGAGAGCAGTAGAGGAGAGGGCAGTAGAGAGAGGGGAGAGAAGTAGAGAGAGGAGAGTGCAGTAGAGAGAGGAGAGTGCAGTAGAGAGAGGAGAGAGAAGTAGAGAGCAGTAGAGAGAGGAGAGAGCAGTAGAGAGAGGAGAGAGCAGTAGAGAGAGGAGAGAGAAGTAGAGAGAGGAGAGTGCAGTAGAGAGAGGAGAGAGCAGTAGAGAGGGGAGAGAGAAGTAGAGAGCAGTAGAGAGAGGAGAGAGCAGTAGAGAGAGGAGAGAGCAGTAGAGAGAGGAGAGAGCAGTAGAGAGAGGAGAGAGCAGTAGAGAGAGGAGAGAGAAGTAGAGAGGAGAGCAGTAGAGAGAGGGAAGAGCAGTAGAGAGAGGAGAGAGCAGTAGAGAGAGGGGAGAGCAGTAGAGAGAGGAGAGAGGAGAGAGCAGTAGAGGAGAGGGCAGTAGAGAGAGGGGAGAGAAGTAGAGAGAGGAGAGTGCAGTAGAGAGAGGAGAGTGCAGTAGAGAGAGGAGAGAGAAGTAGAGAGCAGTAGAGAGAGGAGAGAGCAGTAGAGAGAGGAGAGAGCAGTAGAGAGAGGAGAGAGAAGTAGAGAGAGGAGAGTGCAGTAGAGAGAGGAGAGAGCAGTAGAGAGGGGAGAGGGCAGTAGAGAGAGGGGAGAGCAGTAGAGAGAGGGGAGAGCAGTAGAGAGAGGGGAGAGCAGTAGAGAGAGGAGAGCAGTAGAGAGAGGGGAGAGCAGTAGAGAGGGGAGAGAGAAGTAGAGAGAGGGGAGAGCAGTAGAGAGGAGAGCAGTAGAGACAGGGGAGAGCAGTAGAGAGAGGAGAGAGCAGTAGAGAGAGGAGAGAGAAGTAGAGAGAGGGGAGAGCAGTAGAGAGGAGAGCAGTAGAGACAGGGGAGAGCAGTAGAGAGAGGGGAGAGCAGTAGAGAGAGGAGAGAGCAGTAGAGAGAGGAGAGAGCAGTAGAGAGAGGAGAGAGCAGTAGAGAGAGGAGAGAGCAGTAGAGAGGAGAGCAGTAGAGAGAGGGGAGAGCAGTAGAGAGAGGAGAGAGCAGTAGAGAGAGGGGAGAGCAGTAGAGAGAGGAGAGAGAAGAGAGCAGTAGAGGAGAGGGCAGTAGAGAGAGGGGAGAGAAGTAGAGAGAGGAGAGTGCAGTAGAGAGAGGAGAGTGCAGTAGAGAGAGGAGAGAGAAGTAGAGAGCAGTAGAGAGAGGAGAGAGCAGTAGAGAGAGGAGAGAGCAGTAGAGAGAGGAGAGAGAAGTAGAGAGAGGAGAGTGAAGTAGAGAGAGGAGAGAGCAGTAGAGAGGGGAGAGGGCAATAGAGAGAGGGGAGAGCAGTAAGAGCAGTAGAGAGAGGGGAGAGCAGTAGAGAGAGGGGAGAGCAGTAGAGAGGAGAGCAGTAGAGACAGGGGAGAGCAGTAGAGAGAGGGGAGAGCAGTAGAGAGAGGGGAGAGCAGTAGAGAGAGGGGAGAGCAGTAGAGAGGGGAGAGCAGTAGAGAGAGGGGAGAGCAGTAGAGAGAGGGGAGAGAAGTAGAGAGAGGAGAGAGCAGTGGAGAGAGGTCAGGTCACATAGTGATAGGATTTGTCCAGAAACGACCTCTAGAGATCTGAGAGGATTGGAGAGGTGTAACTACGCAATAATATATGGTGACAACTCCACCTTGCCCTCTGATAGGCTAGGCGGCGCTATCACCATATTGCCTACACCTATCCAATTCTCTCAGATCTCCACAAGTGTCTAGTGGGTTGTCCGCGGCTACCGTTAGGGGTTGATTCTGGACAGGTGTCCTGGTGAACCATGCTAGAGTTCAGAGAATGGATGGGATGGGGGAGTGGGAGTGCTGGATGAGACAGGATGGACTGCAGGGTAGCGCGGAAACGCAGGAGGACGGCACTCCAGAGGCGTCATGGCCGCCCAGGCCACTCACGCTCATGCCAGACATGCTGTTTAGGGCGCTCCAAGGCTTGTCATAACCTTCAGTTGGAAAACAGAGAGTGTTTTGAGTACAGTACAGTGCAGCATGTTTTGAGTACAGTACACTGAAGGTTTTAAGTACAGTGGACTGAAAGTTTGAGTACAGTACATTGCAGTGTTTTGAGTACAGTACATTGCAGTGTTTTGAGTACAGTACACTGAACGTTGAGTACAGTGGACTGAAAGTTTAGAGTGTTGTGCATTGTAGTGTTTTGAGTACAGTACACTGAACGTTGAGTACAGTGGACTGAAAGTTTAGAGTGTTGTACATTGTAGTGTTTTCACTACAGTACATTGCAGTGTTTTCACTCAAGCACAAGCCAATACATTTCTGAGAATGTGTCAACATTTCTTTGTATTTCTTACAACCTGTTGCTGTCTTGTTTTAGTTTTTCTCCAAACACAAAAGTCAACAGATTTCAGTTAGTCAGTGAGGTCTACGAAAGCATTATCGTCCATGCACTACAAGCATCAGATGTAGCAGGAGATAGTTCAGCTGCATGCATGCAAAGGGTGGTACTGGAATGGTTTAGAAGAGCAGACAACAAGTTGACAGACACCTACGCCACCCGAGTAGGGAATAATATGCTGGCAGCTACAATATATTGGAGAATATCTTGGCAGCTACAATATATTGGAGAATATCTTGGCAGCTACAATATATTGGAGAATATGTTGGCAGCTACAATATATTGGAGAATATCTTGGCAGCTACAATATATTGGAGAATATGTTGGCAGCTACAATATATTGGAGAATATCTTGGCAGCTACAATATATTGGAGAATATGTTGGCAGCTACAATATATTGGAGAATATGTTGGCAGCTACAATATATTGGAGAATATCTTGGCAGCTACAATATATTGGAGAATATCTTGGCAGCTACAATATATTGAAGAATATGTTGGCAGCTACAATATATTGGAGAATATGTTGGCAGCTACAATATATTGGAGAATATCTTGGCAGCTACAATATATTGGAGAATATGTTGGCAGCTACAATATATTGGAGAATATCTTGGCAGCTACAATATATTGGAGAATATCTTGGCAGCTACAATATATTGAAGAATATGTTGGCAGCTACAATATATTGGAGAATATGTTGGCAGCTACAATATATTGGAGAATATGTTGCCAGTCTTTTACAATATATTGGATAATATGTTGGCAGCTACAATATATTGGAAAATGTGTTGGCAGCTACAGTATACTGGAGAATATGTTGGCAGCTACAATATATTGGAGAATATCCTGGCAGCAACAATATATTGGAGAATATCTTGGCAGTCTGCTACAGTTACAATATATTGGAGAATATCTTGGCAGCTACAATATATTGGAGAATATCTTGGCAGCTACAATATATTGGAGAATATGTTGG
The DNA here is from genome assembly GCF_036934945.1 of Oncorhynchus masou masou. Taxonomy (NCBI): domain Eukaryota; kingdom Metazoa; phylum Chordata; class Actinopteri; order Salmoniformes; family Salmonidae; genus Oncorhynchus; species Oncorhynchus masou. The sequence continues at coordinate 70,138,263 of NC_088226.1, forward strand.
CAGTCTGCTACAGTTACAATATATTGGAGAATATCTTGGCAGCTACAATATATTGGAGAATATCTTGGCAGCTACAATATATTGGAGAATATGTTGGCAGCTACAATATATTGAAGAATATGTTGGCAGCTACAATATATTGGAGAATATGTTGCCAGCCTTTTACAATATATTGGATAATATGTTGGCAGCTACAATATATTGAAAATATATTGGAATATGTTGGCAGCTATGGAGAATATCTTGGCAGCTACAATATATTGGAGAATGAGTTGGCAGCTACAGTATATTGGAGAATATGTTGGCAGCTACAATATATTGAAGAATATGTTGGCAGCTACAATATATTGGAGAATATGTTGGCAGCTACAATATATTGGAGAATATGTTGCCAGTCTTTTACAATATATTGGATAATATGTTGGCAGCTACAATATATTGAAAAATGTGTTGGCAGCTACAGTATCCTGGAGAATATGTTGGCAGCTACAATATATTGGAGAATATCTTGGCAGCTACAGTATATTGGAGAATATCTTGGCAGCTACAATATATTGGAGAATATCTTGGCAGCTACAATATATTGGAGAATATGTTGGCAGCTGCTATAGTTATATTGGAGAATATCTTGGCAGCTACAATATATTGGAGAATATGTTGGCAGCTACAATATATTGGAGAATATGTTGGCAGCTACAATATATTGGAGAATATGTTGGCAGCTACAATATATTGAAGAATATGTTGGCAGCTACAATATATTGAAGAATATGTTGGCAGCTACAATATATTGGAGAATATGTTGCCAGCCTTTTACAATATATTGGATAATATGTTGGCAGCTACAATATATTGGAAAATGTGTTGGCAGCTACAGTATACTGGAGAATATGTTGGCAGATACAATTTTTGGAGAATATGTTGGCAGCTACAATTTTTGGAGAATATCTTGGCAGCTACAATATATTGGAGAATATCTTGGCAGCTACAATATATTGGAGAATATGTTGGCAGTTACAATATATTGGAGAATATGTTGGCAGCTACAATATATTGGAAAATGTGTTGGCAGTTACAATATATTGAAGAATATGTTGGCAGCTACAATATATTGAAGAATATGTTGGCAGCTACAATATATTGGAGAATATTTTGCCAGTCTTTTACAATATATTGGATAATATGTTGGCAGCTACAATTGTTGGATAATGAGTTGGCAGCTACAGTATACTGGAGAATATGTTGGCAGCTACAATATATTGGAGAATATTTTGGCAGCTACAATATATTGGAGAATATGTTGGCAGTTACAATATATTGGAGAATATGTTGGCTGTCTGCTACAGTATATTGGAGAATATGTTGCAAATCATTTACAATATATTGGAGAATATGTTGGCAGCTACAATATATTGGAGAATATGTTGGAAGCTATAGTATATTGGAGAATATGTTGGAAGCTATAGTATATTGGAGAATATGTTGGAAGCTATAGTATATTGGAGAATATATTGGCAGCCTGCTACAGTATATTGGAGAATATACTGGCAGCCTGCTACAGTATATTGGAGAATATATTGGCAGCCTGCTACAGTATATTGGAGAATATATTGGCAGCCTGCTACAGTATATTGGAGAATATATTGGCAGCCTGCTACAGTATATTGGAGAATATATTGGCAGCCTGCTAGAGTATATTGGAGAATATATTGGCAGCCTGCTACAGTAAAGTATAGAATATGTTGGCAGCTACAATATATTGGAGAATATCTTGGCAGCTACAATATATTGGAGAATATGTTGGCAGCTACAATATATTGGAGAATATGTTGGCAGCTACAATATATTGGAGAATATGTTGGCAGCTACAATATATTGAAGAATATGTTGGCAGCTACAATATATTGAAGAATATGTTGGCAGCTACAATATATTGGAGAATATGTTGCCAGCCTTTTACAATATATTGGATAATATGTTGGCAGCTACAATATATTGGAAAATGTGTTGGCAGCTACAGTATACTGGAGAATATGTTGGCAGCTACAATATATTGGAGAATATCTTGGCAGCTACAATATATTGGAGAATATGTTGGCAGTTACAATATATTGGAGAATATGTTGGCAGCTACAATATATTGAAGAATATGTTGGCAGCTACAATATATTGAAGAATATGTTGGCAGCTACAATATATTGGAGAATATGTTGCCAGTCTTTTACAATATATTGGATAATATGTTGGCAGCTACAATATATTGGAAAATGTGTTGGCAGCTACAGTATACTGGAGAATATGTTGGAAGCTATAGTATATTGGAGAATATGTTGGAAGCTATAGTATATTGGAGAATATGTTGGAAGCTATAGTATATTGGAGAATATATTGGCAGCCTGCTACAGTATATTGGAGAATATACTGGCAGCCTGCTACAGTATATTGGAGAATATATTGGCAGCCTGCTACAGTATATTGGAGAATATATTGGCAGCCTGCTACAGTATATTGGAGAATATATTGGCAGCCTGCTAGAGTATATTGGAGAATATATTGGCAGCCTGCTACAGTAAAGTATAGAATATGTTGGCAGCTACAATATATTGGAGAATATCTTGGCAGCTACAATATATTGGAGAATATCTTGGCAGCTACAATATATTGGAGAATATGTTGGCAGCAACAATATATTGAAGAATATGTTGGCAGCTACAATATATTGGAGAATATGTTGGCAGCTACAATATATTGGAGAATATGTTGGCAGCTAGAATATATTGAAGAATATGTTGGCAGCTACAATATATTGAAGAATATGTTGGCAGCTACAATATATTGGAGAATATGTTGCCAGCCTTTTACAATATATTGGATAATATGTTGGCAGCTACAATATATTGGAAAATGTGTTGGCAGCTACAGTATACTGGAGAATATGTTGGAAGCTATAGTATATTGGAGAATATGTTGGAAGCTATAGTATATTGGAGAATATGTTGGAAGCTATAGTATATTGGAGAATATATTGGCAGCCTGCTACAGTATATTGGAGAATATACTGGCAGCCTGCTACAGTATATTGGAGAATATATTGGCAGCCTGCTACAGTATATTGGAGAATATATTGGCAGCCTGCTACAGTATATTGGAGAATATATTGGCAGCTACAATATAATGGAGAATATGTTGGCAGCTACAATATATTGGAGAATATCTTGGCAGCTACAATATATTGGAGAATATCTTGGCAGCTACAATATATTGGAGAATATGTTGGCAGTTACAATATATTAGAGAATATGTTGGCAGCTACAATATATTGAAGAATATGTTGGCAGCTACAATATATTGAAGAATATGTTGGCAGCTACAATATATTGGAGAATATGTTGCCAGTCTTTTACAATATATTCGATAATATGTTGGCAGCTACAATATATTGGAAAATGTGTTGGCAGCTACAGTATACTGGAGAATATGTTGGCAGCTACAATATATTGGAGAATATTTTGGCAGCTACAATATATTGGAGAATATGTTGGCAGTTACAATATATTGGAGAATATGTTGGCTGTCTGCTACAGTATATTGGAGAATATGTTGCAAATCATTTACAATATATTGGAGAATATGTTGGCAGCTACAATATATTGGAGAATATGTTGGAAGTTATAGTATATTGGAGAATATGTTGGCTGTCTGCTACAGTATATTGGAGAATATGTTGCAAATCATTTACAATATATTGGAGAATATGTTGGAAGCTATAGTATATTGGAGAATATGTTGGAAGCTATAGTATATTGGAGAATATGTTGGAAGCTATAGTATATTGGAGAATATGTTGGAAGCTACAGTATATTGGAGAATATATTGGCAGCCTGCTACAGTAAAGTATAGAATATGTTGGCAGCTATAATATATTGGAGAATATGTTTGCAGTCTGCTATAGTATATTGGAGAAAATGTTGGCTGCTACAGTATATTGGAGAATATGTTTGCAGTCTGCTATAGTATATTGGAGAATATGTTGGCAGTCTGCTACAGTATACTGGAGAATATGTTGGCAGTCTGCTACACTATATTGGAGAATATGTTGACAGTCCTCTAGTGTATTGGAGATTATTTTGGTAGCCCGCTACAGTATATTAGAAAATATGTTGACAGCTATAGTATATTAGGGAATGTGTTGGCAGCTACAGCTTATTGGTGAATATGTTGGCAGGATGCCACAGTATACTGGGAAATTGAAGACAGGCTACTACAGTATAATGGAGAATATGTTGGCAGCTACAATAAACTGGAGAATATGTTGTCAGTCTGCTACAGTATATTGGAGAATATCCTGGCAGCTACAATATATATATTTTTAATTATTATTATTATTTTTTTATTTTACCCCTTTTTCTTGCGATGAGACAAGGATTTCCTGAACAGGCAGTTAACCCACTGTTCCTAGACCAGTTAACCCACTGTTCCTAGACCAGTTAACCCACTGTTCCTAGACCAGTTAACCCACTGTTCCTAGACCAGTTAACCCACTGTTCCTAGACCAGTTAACCCACTGTTCCTAGACCAGTTAACCCACTGTTCCTAGACCAGTTAACCCACTGTTCCTAGACCAGTTAACCCACTGTTCCTAGACCAGTTAACCTACTGTTCCTAGATCAGTTAACCCACTGTTCCTAGGCCAGTTAACCCACTGTTCCTAGACCAGTTAACCCACTGTTCCTAGACCAGTTAACCCACTGTTCCTAGGCCAGTTAACCCACTGTTCCTAGGCCAGTTAACCCACTGTTCCTAGACCAGTTAACCCACTGTTCCTAGACCAGTTAACCCACTGTTCCTAGACCAGTTAACCCACTGTTCCTAGACCAGTTAACCCACTGTTCCTAGACCAGTTAACCCACTGTTCCTAGACCAGTTAACCCACTGATCCTAACCAGTTAACCTAAAATAAGTTCCTAGACCAGTTAACCCACTGTTCCTAGACCAGTTAACCCACTGTTCCTAGACCAGTTAACCCACTGTTCCTAGACCAGTTAACCCACTGTTCCTAGACCAGTTAACCCACTGTTCCTAGACCAGTTAACCCACTTTATTCCTATAAAACCTAGTTAACCCACTGTTCCCTGACCAGTTAACCCACTGTTCCTAGACCAGTTAACCCACTGTTCCTAGACCAGTTAACCCACTGTTCCTAGACCAGTTAACCCACTGTTCCTAGACCAGTTAACCCACTGTTCCTAGACCAGTTAACCCACTGTTCCTAGGCCGTCATAGAAAATAAGAATTTGTTCTTAACTGACTTGCCTAGTTTAAATAAAGGTAAATAATTACTAGTGCAGATATACAAGGCAGCTACATACACCTTACTGCCAGTAAAAACACAAAACATACACAACAACACCTTCACAAGCAAGCATTTTATTTCATATAAAAACTATAAAACTGGTTGTCTTGTGCCTCTTTTTTTTGTCTTCATAAAAGCCATTCCACCAAGAGAGTGGGGCTCTCTCTTCATCATAGCTGCAACGCCACCTCCAAAAGGATTGCGTTAAAATACAAGTGGTGTGCTTTATTCTATTCAATGGCAGGATGCTAAGACTCCCTCTAAGCATTAAACCCCCTAGTAAACCTTCAGGCCTGCCTAAGGGAATGTTACTGTCTGTCTTGATGTAGTATGTATCTCATTTTAAAAAAGGCCAAGGGATCCCTGGTGTCTGATTACGTGTTCAAATACTGGGTTTGCATCCCAAACGGCACCCTATTCCCCTTTTAATCGTGCACTTCTTTTGATCGGGGGCTCTGGTCACTATATAGAGAATAACCCACTGGGAGTTTAAAGAGTTGGTTAACGACCTAGGGTGTGGTGGGTGCTGTTCTGGGAGTTTAAAGAGTTGGTTAACGACCTAGGGTGTGGTGGGTGCTGTTCTGGGAGTTTAAAGCGAGTTGGTTAACGACCTAGGGTGTGGTGGGTGCTGTTCTGGGAGTTTAAAGAGTTGGTTAACAACCTAGGGTGTGGTGGGTGCTAGTCTGGGAGTTTAAAGAGTTGGTTAACAACCTAGGGTGTGGTGTGTGCTGTTCTGGGAGTTTAAAGAGTTGGTTAACAACCTAGGGTGTGGTGGGTGCTAGTCTGGGAGTTTAAAGAGTTGGTTAACAACCTAGGGTGTGGTGGGTGCTGTTCTGGGAGTTTAAAGAGTTGGTTAACGACCTAGGGTCTGAGGAATGTAACTGTTATTCTTACATTTTGTTTTGTTCTGTATTTTGATTGTTGTTTTGTTTCACATTATATTTTGATTGTTGTTTTGTTTCACATTGTATTTTGATTGTTGTTTTGTTTCACATTGTATTCGATTGTTGTTTTGTTTCACATTGTATTCGATTGTTGTTTTGTTTCACATTGTATTTGATTGTTGTATTACTGTGATCAGGGAACCCTTGAGAATGAGACCCTGGGTTTTCCCAGAATGCAGGTGTGTTTGTGTGTGTGTGTGTAGGGCTGGGCAATATCACCAAAAAATAATATCCCAATATGTTTCTCATTTTGGACAGTACTGTGGTATTTTATGTTCCAGACTAATACAAGTTTGCAATATATTTTATCAACAGTGCATGTGCCTTATATGGTAACACATTAGTTCTACGTATTTTTAACATATTTTACATGCTGATGGTTTTCTACTCAACCAAACTAGGACAAAGCTGACACTTTTCATTCAAATTAGCACTTTATCAAAAATATTGTTATAGACGATAATGTTAAAAAAAATCCATACCGGTATGTGGATCCACACAGGTATACCAGTATTCACAATATATTGCCAAGCCCTATGTGCGTGTTTGTGTGTTGCACGTGCACATGCATGTGTGTGTGTGTGTGTGTCTACACATGCATGTGCGTCTGGCTGTGTGTCAGGTTAGCGGTTTTCGTCATGAATATTGTTCTGGAAGCAGCTCCGCAGAATCACTAGCTAGTACAGCCACAAAGTCATAAAATCAGATTTTAAGCCTAATGCATAACCCTAACCTTAAAAGGGGAGAATTCAACTTCATATTCATTATCTCCAGCATCACTCCAACATATGTCAAAATGTCACGTTTCTATGTTTTGTAGTCAAAAAGATAGAGGAATGTTTACACCTTCCTCTATCCAATGACATGGGGTGGCAGGTAGCCTAGTGGTTAGAGTGTAGAGGTGGCAGGGTAGCCTAGTGGTTAGAGTGTAGAGGCGGCAGGTAGCCTAGTGGTTAGAGTGTAGAGGTGGCAGGGTAGCCTAGTGGTTAGAGTGTAGAGGTGGCAGGGTAGCCTAGTGGTTAGAGTGTAGAGGCGGCAGGTAGCCTAGTGGTTAGAGTGTAGAGGTGGCAGGGTAGCCTAGTGGTTAGAGTGTAGAGGCGGCAGGTAGCCTAGTGGTTAGAGTGTAGAGGTGGCAGGGTAGCCTAGTGGTTAGAGTGTAGAGGTGGCAGGTAGCCTAGTGGTTAGAGTGTAGAGGTGGCAGGGTAGCCTAGTGGTTAGAGTGTAGAGGTGGCAGGGTAGCCTAGTGGTTAGAGTGTAGAGGCGGCAGGTAGCCTAGTGGTTAGAGTGTAGAGGTGGCAGGGTAGCCTAGTGGTTAGAGTGTAGAGGCGGCAGGTAGCCTAGTGGTTAGAGTGTAGAGGTGGCAGGGTAGCCTAGTGGTTAGAGTGTAGAGGTGGCAGGGTAGCCTAGTGGTTAGAGTGTAGAGGCGGCAGGTAGCCTAGTGGTTAGAGTGTAGAGGTGGCAGGGTAGCCTAGTGGTTAGAGTGTAGAGGCGGCAGGTAGCCTAGTGGTTAGAGTGTAGAGGCGGCAGGTAGCCTAGTGGTTAGAGTGTAGAGGCGGCAGGTAGCCTAGTGGTTAGAGTGTGGAGGTGGCAGGGTAGCCTAGTGGTTAGTGTAGAGGCGGCAGGGTAGCCTAGTGGTTAGTGTAGAGGCGGCAGGGTAGCCTAGTGGTTAGAGTGTAGAGGTGGCAGGGTAGCCTAGTGGTTAGAGTGTAGAGGTGGCAGGTAGCCTAGTGGTTAGAGTGTAGAGGTGGCAGGGTAGCCTAGTGGTTAGAGTGTAGAGGCGGCAGGTAGCCTAGTGGTTAGAGTGTAGAGGTGGCAGGGTAGCCTAGTGGTTAGAGTGTAGAGGTGGCAGGGTAGCCTAGTGGTTAGAGTGTAGAGGCGGCAGGGTAGCCTAGTGGTTAGAGTGTAGAGGCGGCAGGGTAGCCTAGTGGTTAGAGCGTTGGACTAGTAACAGAAGGTTGTGAGTTCAAACCCCCGAGCTGACAAGGTACAAATCTGTCGTTCTGCCCCTGAACAGGCAGTTAACCCACTGTTCCTAGGCCGTCATTGAAAATAAGAGTTTGATCTTAACTGACTTGCCTTGTTAAATAAAGGTAATTTTTTTTTTACAAAATTAAACATTCATCTGTGTGAATCATGCTATTTTAACCAATTATGAGGAGGTATTGCCTACTAATTGGTTGTGATGTCATTGGAGATACTATTATTTAGAAATGTGCCATTATCACAGTAGTTGATGTTGGGAAGGTGCTGGAGATGAATGAATCTGATTTAAAAAAAATACCAACAAGCACATTTTTATTTTCATGTATTTTTTACAATGTAGCCAACTTTAACTTTGCAGCTGGCCTATCTAAGTGGAAATCGCTCAGTTCTGGCTCCAGGACAAGACTTGACAATAAAGGTCAACCTGCGTCTGTGTGTGTTGGGCCATGAATATGAAGTCGTAGGGAATGCAACACGTTTGATAGTGGCCTGTGTTTGGCTGTTACAGTACGTAACTCTCCTCCCTCCTCCCCCTGGGTGGTTGGGCTGTATTTGGCTGTTACTGTAGGTGTACGTACCCCTCCTCACTCTACCCCCTGTGTGGTTGGGTCGTTCTGCAGCTGTGGTGACAAGACAACAAGGCCGTTCTCTCTCACTGGGGCTGAAGATCTCCTCTGGTGAGATGGCCTGGTCTATATGAGGACAGTCCTCATTGGCTAGAGCTGCATTGGCCGCCTCCCCATTCAGCTTGGAATCTTCAGACAGACACACAGGAGATTCCATAGAAATAGAAATAGAATTAGAACAGGAGATTCCATAGAAACAGAACTAAAATTAGAACAGGAGATTCAATAGAAATATAATTAGAATATGATATTTCATAGAAATAGAATTAGAACAGGAGATTCCATAGAAATATAATTAGAACAGGAGATTCCATAGAAACAGAAATAGAATTAGAACAGGAGATTCCATAGAAATAGAAATAAAATTAGAACAGGAGATTGCATAGAAATAGAATTAGAACAGGAGATTCCATGGAAATAGAATTAGAACAGGAGGTTCCATGGAAACATAATTAGAACAGGGGGTTCCATGGAAATAGAATCAGAACAGGAGATTCCATGAAAACAGAATCAGAACAGGAGATTCCATGGTAATAGAATCCGAGCAGGAGATTCCATTGAAACAGAATTAGAACAGGAGATTGCATGGAAATAGAATCAGAACTGGAGATTGCATGGTAATAGAATCAGAACTGGAGATTGCATGGAAATATATTTAGAACAGGGGATTACATGAAAATATAACTATAATTAGAACAGTAGATTCCATAGAAATAGAATTAGAACAGGAGATTCCATAGAAATAGAAATAGAATTAGAACAGGACATTCCATAGAAATATAAATAGAATTAGAACAGAAGATTCCATTGAAATAAAATTTAAACAAGAGATTCCATGTAAATATAATCAGAATTAGAACAGGAGATTCCATGGAAACAGAATGAGAAAAGGATATTCCATGGAAACAGAATTAGAACAGGAGATTCCATGGAAATAGAATCAGAACAGGAGATTCCATGAACACAGAATCAGAACAGGCGATTCCATGGAAATAGAATCAGAACAGGAGATTCCATGGAAATAGAATCAGAACAGGAGATTCCATTGAAATATAATTTAAACATTGAAATAGAATCAGAACACCTACAAGAACATTAGAAAATAAATCTGGGAGATACAGACAACAGAATCAAACACTGATCAAATAAAGCATTTTAGGAAATGCTGCTATTCCAACTGCCAAACAAAAGACTAGAGTCGATGAATGCAACAAGTAGAGATATGGGCATCCAATTCAATTCAATACAACGTTATGTATTCCCTGGGAAGCTAACCTCCAATCGATGCTGAGGTCTGGCTAAAGTTAATCACATGTGGTTTAGAAACAAACCACTATATTGCCATTTTAATTATCCCACTTTGAAAATCTCATAAATTGGGGTACAAAAGCTTTGTCAAGTGCTATATTCTATACTGCACACATACTGCACATATCCTAGCATGCTATCATATCCTAGCATGCTATCATATCCTAGCATGCTATCATATCCTAGCATGCTATCATATCCTAGCATGCTATCATATCCTAGCATGCTACCCTGTTCCTGGAGATACCAATCTGTAGGTTTAACTCCAACCCTGTTCCTGGAGAGCTACCCTCCTGTAGGTGTTACTCCAACCCTGTTCCTGGAGATACCAATCTGTAGGTTTAACTCCAACCCTGTTCCTGGAGAGCTACCCTCCTGTAGGTGCTACTCCAACCCTGTTCCTGGAGATACCAATCTGTAGGTTTAACTCCAACCCTGTTCCATGTTTCAAATAAAATATTACTGACTCAATCAATTATAATAGCACTGATTTGGACAGTCAACAGTATGATTTGAAGCATGCTGCATTAGGATATTACAGTGTGAACAGTAGTATTAGTGCGTAATGGTGCATGGGCTCAGATGGTTAGTGGGTGTAGTGGTGGGTGTATGGATGGTATTTTAGTATGGTACGTGGGATGGTGTCAATGTGAAAAAAAAACATGTTAGCCTAAAACATCAACCCACATGACAAGTAGTACCCTGGTACCTCAGTAGAAGCCTAGTACCTTAGTAGAAGCCTAGTACCTCACTAGCATCCTAGTACCTCAGTAGCAGCCTAGTACCTCAGTAGAAGCCTAGTACCTCACTAGCATCCTAGTACCTCACTAGCATCCTAGTACCTCACTAGCATCCTAGTACCTCAGTAGAAGCCTAGTACCTCAGTAGCAGCCTAGTACCTCACTAGCATCCTAGTACCTCAGTAGAAGCCTAGTACCTCACTAGCATCCTAGTACCTCACTAGCATCCTAGTACCTCACTAGCATCCTAGTACCTCAGTAGAAGCCTAGTAGCTCAGTAGAACCTGTGAGTGTAATCAATGATCAGTACTAATGTATTATATAGGTGCTAAAACAGGGCTGCCCAACCCTGTTCCTGGAGAGCTACCCTCCTCTAGATGTTACTCCAACTCTGTTCCTGGAGATACCAATCTGTAGGTTTAACTCCAACCCTGTTTCTGGTGAGCTACCCTCCTGTAGGTGCTACTCCAACCCTGTTCCTGGAGATACCAATCTGTAGGTTTAACTCCAACCCTGTTCCTGGAGATATTAATCTGTAGGTTTAACTCCAACCCTGTTTCTGGAGAGCTACCCTCCTGTAGGTGCTACTCCAACCCTGTTCCTGGAGATGCCAATCTGTAGGTTTAACTCCAACCCTGTTCCTGGAGAGCTACCCTCCTGTAGGTGCTACTCCAACCCTGTTCCTGGAGAGATACCGTCCTGTAGGTTTTACTCCAACACTCTTGGTTTTACAGAGTTGGAGTAAAACCTACAGGGGGGTCTCTCTCCAGGAACAGGGTTGGGGTAAAACCTACAGGAGGGTAGCTCTCCAGGATCAGGGTTGGAGTTAAACCTACAGGAGGGTAGCTCTCCAGGAACAGGGTTGGAGTTATAACCTACAGGAGGGTAGCTCTCCAGGAACAGGGTTGGGGTAAAACCTACAGGAGGGTAGCTCTCCAGGAACAGGGTTGGAGTTATAACCTACAGGAGGGTAGCTCTCCAGGAACAGGGTTGGGTAGCCCTGCTCTCTCACATCTTTGTAATAGCACTGCAATGTCTACAGTAACAACATTGTTGTTATTGATTCCAAATGATTACATGGTAACAATTATTAACTTTGTACCAGAAGTTAAGTTTACAGAATCCCTTACATATCTTTAAATGAACTTAACCAGGTAAGTTGACTGAGAACACATTCTCATTTACAGCAACGACCTGGTGTATAGTTAGAGTGGAGAGAATGGGTGATGAATGAGCCAACTGTAAGGGGGGGGATGATTAGGTGACCATGATGGTATGAAGGCCAAGTTGGGAATTTAGCCAGGACACCAGGGTTAACACTCCTACTCTTACAATAAGTGCCATGGGATCTTTAGTGACTACAGAGATTCAGGACACCTGTTTAACGTCCCATCCGAAAGACAGCACCCTACACAGGGAAATATCCCCAATCACTGCCCTGGGGCATTGGGATATTTTTTTAGACCAGAGAAAAGGGTGCCTCCTACTGGCCCTCCAACACCACTTCCAACACCATCTGGTCTCCCATCCAGGGACCAACGAGGACCAACCCTGCTTAGCTTCAGAAGCAAGCCAGCAGTGGGATGCAGGGTGGTATGCTGCTGATCAAATTACCTTGATATAAGGCTTAATAATCATCATCATCCTCATTATCACACCTGACAGATCTATAGGGGTCCGTGACACTGATGCAGACGCCAGACAGGATGTGTGAGTTCTGGGAAGGGTGTGAGTTCTGGGAAGGGTGTGAGTTCTGGGAAGGGTGTGAGTTCTGGGAAGGGTGTGAGTTCTAGGAAGGGTGTGAGTTCTAGGAAGGGTGTGAGTTCTGGGAATGGTGTGAGTTCTGGGAAGGGTGTGAGTTCTGGGAAGGGTGTGAGTTCTGGGAAGGGTGTGAGTTCTGGGAAGGGTGTGAGTTCTAGGAAGGGTGTGAGTTCTAGGAAGGGTGTGAGTTCTGGGAATGGTGTGAGTTCTGGGAAGGGTGTGAGTTCTGGGAAGGGTGTGAGTTCTGGGAAAGGTGTGAGTTCTGGGAAGGGTGTGAGTTCTAGGAAGGGTGTGAGTTCTGGGAATGGTGTGAGTTCTGGGAAGGGTTTGAGTTCTAGGAAGGGTGTGAGTTCTGGGAAGGGTGTGAGTTCTAGGAAGGGTGTGAGTTCTAGGAAGGGTGTGAGTTCTAGGAAGAGTGTGCGTTCTAGGAAGGCGGCACTGAGTCATGAGCTACGTCCTAAATGGTACCATATTCCCTACATAGTGCAATGATTCTGACCAGGGCCCACTGGACTATAGGGAACAGGGTTCCATTAGGGCCGTGGTATTGAGAACTGGTGCATTACTCATGGTCATACTCCATATCTCCCTCTTTACTCCCTTTCTCAGAGTCTCAATCTGTAAGTCATACAGCTTATTGATCCTTGAATGAGATTTGTTTAAATCGGATGTGGCTGAGTCATCTGATTGAGATAGGAGAGGGAGGGTGTCTACAGACAAACAGTGAGACAGCAGAACGATGATGGGAAGTTGCAGGAGAGTTGAGAACAGAGAACAGATAAGAGAGGAAGAGGACAGAGAATAGAGGAAGAGGACAGAGAAGAGAGAAGAGAGGAAGAGAACAGAGAAGAGAGGAAGAGGGCAGAGAAGAGAGGAAGAGGACAGAGAAGAGAGAAGAGAGGACGAGAACAGATAAGAGAGGAAGAGGACAGAGAAGAGAGAAGAGAAGAAGAGAACAGATAGCAGAGGAAGAGGACAGAGAAGAGAGAAGAGAGGAAGAGAACAGAGAAGAGAGGAAGAGAACAGAGAAGGGAGGAAGAGACAGAGAAGAGAGGAAGGAAGGAAGAGGACAGAAGAGAGGACGAGAACAGAGAAGAGAACAGAGAACAGAGGAAGAGAACAGAGAAGGGAGGAAGAGAACAGAGAAGGAAGGAAGAAAACAGAGAAGGGAGGAAGAGGACAGAGAAGAGAGGAAGAGAACAGAGAAGAGAGGAAGAGGACAGAAGAGAGGACAAGAACAGAGAAGAGAGGAAGAGAACAGAGAAGAGAGGAAGAGAACAGAGAAGAGAGGAAGAGAACAGAGAAGAAAGGAAGGGAACAGAGAAGAGAGGAAGGGAACAGAGAAGAGAGGAAGGGAACAGAGAAGAGAGGAAGAGGACAGAGAAGAGAGGAAGGGGACAGAGAAGAGAGGAAGGGGACAGAGAAGAGAGGAAGAGAACAGAGAAGAGAGGAAGGGGACAGAGAAGAGAGGAAGGGGACAGAGAAGAGAGGAAGAGAACAGAGAAGAGAGGAAGAGAACAGAGAAGAGAGGAAGAGAACAGAGAAGAGAGGAAGGGGACAGAGAAGAGAGGAAGGGGACAGAGAAGAGAGGAAGGGGACAGAGAAGAGAGGAAGGGGACAGAGAAGAGAGGAAGGGGACAGAGAAGAGAGGAAGGGGACAGAGAAGAGAGAAGAGAGGAAGAGAACAAGAGAACAGAGAAGAGAGGAAGAGAACAGAGAAGGGAGGAAGAGAACAGAGAAGAGAGGAAGAGAGGAAGAGGACAGAGAAGAGAGGACGAGAAAAGAGAAGAGAGGAAGAGAACAGAGAAGGGAGGAAGAGAACAGAGAACAGAGAAGAGAGGAAGAGAACAAAGAAGAGAGGAAGAGAACAGAGAAGAGAGGAAGGGGATAGAGAAGAGAGGAACAGAAAACAGAAGAGAGGAAGAGAACAGAGAAGAGAGGAAGAAAACAGAGATGAGAGGAAGAGAACAGATAAGAGAGGAAGAGGGCGGAGAAGAGAGAAGACAGTCCTCCTTTAGTTTACAGTTTAGAAAGACATTTATCATGGTGGTCTATATGACAGACTGTCAGCCTATAGACCTCTATCATGGTGGTCTATAATACAGACTGTCAGCCTAAAATCTATAATGGTGGTCTATAATACAGACTGTCAACCTCCAGTATAGACATCTATCATGGTGGTCTATAATACAGACTGTCGGCCTATAGACTTCTATCATGGTGGTCTATAAGACAGACTGTCAGCCTCCAGTATAGACATCTATCATGGTGGTCTATAATACAGACTGTCAGCCTATAGACATCTATCATGGTGGTCTATAAGACAGACTGTCAGCCTCCAGTATAGACCTCTATCATGGTGGTCTATAATACAGACTGTCGCCCTATAGACATCTATCATGGTGGTCTATAATACAGACTGTCAGCCTATAGACATCTATCATGGTGGTCTATAAGACAGACTGTCGGCCTCCAGTATAGACCTCTGTCATGGTGGTCTATAAGACAGACTGTCAGCCTATAGACATCTATCATGGTGGTCTATAATACAGACTGTCGGCCTTCAGTATAGACCTCTGTCATGGTGGTCTATAATACAGACTGTCAGCCTATAGACATCTATCATGGTGGTCTATAATACAGACTGTCTGCCTCCAGTATAGACTTCTATCATGGTGGTCTATAATACAGACTGTCAGCCTATAGACTTCTATCATGGTGGTCTATAAGACAGACTGTCAGCCTATAGACTTCTATCATGGTGGTCTATAAGACAGACTGTCTGCCTCCAGTATAGACTTCTATCATGGTGGTCTATAATACAGACTGTCAGCCTATAGACTTCTATCATGGTGGTCTATAATACAGACTGTCAGCCTATAGACTTATATCATGGTGGTCTATAATACAGACTGTCAGCCTATAGACTTCTATCATGGTGGTCTATAATACAGACTGTCAGCCTATAGACATCTATCATGGTGGTCTATAAGACAGACTGTCTGCCTCTAGACATCTATCATGGTGGTCTATAATACAGACTGTCAGCCTATAGACTTATATCATGGTGGTCTATAATACAGACTGTCAGCCTATAGACTTCTATCATGGTGGTCTATAATACAGACTGTCAGCCTATAGACTTCTATCATGGTGGTCTATAATACAGACTGTCAGCCTCTAGACATCTATCATGGTGGTCTATAATACAGACTGTCAGCCTCTAGACATCTATCATGGTGGTCTATAAGACAGACTGTCTGCCTCCAGTATAGACTTCTATCATGGTGGTCTATAATACAGACTGTCAGCCTAAAGACTTCTATCATGGCGGTCTATAATACAGACTGTCAGCCTATAGACTTATATCATGGTGGTCTATAATACAGACTGTCAGCCTATAGACATCTATCATGGTGGTCTATAATACAGACTGTCAGCCTATAGACATCTATCATGGTGGTCTATAATACAGACTGTCAGCCTATAGACTTCTATCATGGTGGTCTATAATACAGACTGTCAGCCTCTAGACATCTATCATGGTGGTCTATAATACAGACTGTCAGCCTCTAGACATCTATCATGGTGGTCTATAAGACAGACTGTCTGCCTCCAGTATAGACTTCTATCATGGTGGTCTATAATACAGACTGTCAGCCTATAGACTTCTATCATGGTGGTCTATAATACAGACTGTCAGCCTATAGACTTCTATCATGGTGGTCTATAATACAGACTGTCAGCCTATAGACTTCTATCATGGTGGTCTATAATACAGACTGTCAGCCTATAGACGTCTATCATGGTGGTCTATAATACAGACTGTCAGCCTATAGACATCTATCATGGTGGTCTATAATACAGACTGTCAGCCTATAGACATCTATCATGGTGGTCTATAATACAGACTGTCAGCCTATAGACATCTATCATGGTGGTCTATAATACAGACTGTCAGCCTATAGACATCTATTATGGTGGTCTATAATACAGACTGTCAGCCTATAGACTTCTATCATGGTGGTCTATAATACAGACTGTCAGCCTATAGACTTCTATCATGGTGGTCTATAATACAGACTGTCAGCCTATAGACTTCTATCATGGTGGTCTATAATACAGACTGTCAGCCTATAGACTTCTATCATGGTGGTCTATAATACAGACTGTCAGCCTCTAGACATCTATCATGGTGGTCTATAATACAGACTGTCAGCCTCTAGACATCTATCATGGTGGTCTATAAGACAGACTGTCTGCCTCCAGTATAGACTTCTATCATGGTGGTCTATAATACAGACTGTCAGCCTATAGACTTCTATCATGGTGGTCTATAATACAGACTGTCAGCCTCCAGTATAGACATATATCATGGTGGTCTATAATACAGACTGTCAGCCTATAGACATCTATCATGGTGGTCTATAATACAGACTGTCAGCCTCCAGTATAGACATCTATCATGGTGGTCTATAATACAGACTGTCAGCCTATAGACATCTATCATGGTGGTCTATAATACAGACTGTCAGCCTCCAGTATAGACATCTATCATGGTGGTCTATAATACAGACTGTCGGCCTATAGACTTCTATCATGGTGGTCTATAAGACAGACTGTCAGCCTCCAGTATAGACATCTATCATGGTGGTCTATAATACAAACTGTCGGCCTATAGACTTCTATCATGGTGGTCTATAAGACAGACTGTCAGCCTCCAGTATAGACCTCTATCATGGTGGTCTATAAGACAGACTGTCGCCCTATAGACATCTATCATGGTGGTCTATAATACAGACTGTCAGCCTATAGACATCTATCATGGTGGTCTATAATACAGACTGTCGGCCTCCAGTATAGAGATCTATCATGGTGGTCGATAATACAGACTGTCAGCCTATAGACTTCTATCATGGTTTCTTACCTGGAAACTGTACTTCAAAGACGTCGTCATGTGTCAGAGCCATGTTTTGAGCCAGAGCCAAAACGGGGTGGACTAAGTTCGGGCTTTCAGGAAGGAGCGGTGCTTTATGGGGCGTTGGAGGAGAGTTGATGCTGGACTTACAGTAGTTGGGTGATCCTGGTTGGGGTGCTCGCGGGATATGCTTGTTCTTCTTCTTTGGTAGCTTCTGCTTCGCCATGGCCAGGGAGTAATACATTCCAAAGTTGTTGACGATCACGGGGACGGGCATGGCGATGGTCAGTACACCCGACAGGGCGCACAGCGCGCCGACAAGCATACCCGACCACGTCTGGGGGTACATGTCGCCGTAGCCAAGGGTCGTCATGGTAACGACGGCCCACCAGAATCCGATGGGGATGTTCTTGAAGTGCGTGTGATCGCTGGCGCGCGGGTCGGTCGGGTCCGCTCCCATCCGTTCGGCGTAGTAGATCATCGTGGCGAAGATGAGGACTCCGAGGGCGAGGAAGATGATGAGGAGGAGGAACTCATTGGTGCTAGCCCGTAACGTGTGACCCAGAACCCTCAGGCCCACGAAGTGACGGGTCAGCTTGAAGATACGCAGGATCCTGACGAACCTCACCACCCTCAGGAACCCCAGAACGTCCTTAGCCGCTTTAGACGACAGCCCACTCAGCCCGACCTCCAGGTAGAACGGTAAGATAGCCACGAAGTCGATAACGTTGAGAGCTTTTTTCATGAACTCCATCTTATCCGGACAGAATATGACTCGCATCATGAACTCAAAGGTAAACCAGACCACGCAGACGCCCTCGATATAGGTGAGATAGACCACCGTCTCCGTCTCCTGGTACACATGCTCCACCGTCACGTTGTCCACCAGCTCCAGCTCGGTGCGGTTCACGATGGGGTTGAAGAACTCGTGGGTCTCCAGGCAGAAGGTGGAGATGGACACGAGGATGAAGAACAGAGAGGCCAGGGCTATCCACTGTGGAGGAGGGACAAAGGAGAGGAATGGAAAGAGAGAGAACGAGGGAAAGAGAGATTATTACATTTACATTTACATTTAAGTCATTTAGCAGATTATTTGAAGGTTGTGACATAAGGACTTCATAATACAATCATAAGCAGTGCAGAGATGTACAGAAGATGGAGATGGACACCAGAGAGAGAGGGGAGGAGAGAGAGAAAATGGAGGGGAGGAAAGAGAGAGGGGAGAAGAGACAGGGGAGCGAGGAGAGAGAGGGGAGGGGAGGTAAGAGAAAAGGGGAGGAGAGAAAAATGGGAGGAAAGAGAAAAAGGGGAGGAGAGGAGAGAGAGGGGGAGGGGAGGAGAGAGATAAAGGGGAGGGGAGGAGAAAGGGAAAGGAGAGGGGAGGAGAGAGAGATAGACATTTTTATCTGTACAACATACTCTTATGTATATCATGTATTGATTGTCATTGGTACAACAGGAAGGTTATAACAGTCTGTCTAGTCCACATCAATGAAACAGGACGGTTATAACAGTCTGTCCAGTCCACATCAATGAAACAGGACGGTTATAACAGTCTGTCTAGTCCACATCAATGAAACAGGACGGTTATAACAGTCTGTCCAGTCCACATCAATGAAACAGGACGGTTATAACAGTCTGTCTAGTCCACATCAATGAAACAGGACGGTTATAACAGTCTGTCTAGTCCACATCAATGAAACAGGACGGTTATAACAGTCTGTCCAGTCCACATCAATGAAACAGGACGGTTATAACAGTCTGTCTAGTCCACATCAATGAAACAGGACGGTTATAACAGTCTGTCCAGTCCACATCAATGAAACAGGACGGTTATAACAGTCTGTCTAGTCCACATCAATGAAACAGGACGGTTATAACAGTCTGTCTAGTCCACATCAATGAAACAGGACGGTTATAACAGTCTGTCCAGTCCACATCAATGAAAAAGGACGGTTATAACAGTCTGTACAGTCTCTCTTGTTACAGAGTCTGCATCCCAAATGGCACTCTATTCCTTATATAGTGCACTACTTTAGACCAGGGCCCTT
>NC_088226.1:70158446-70190388 GCF_036934945.1 Oncorhynchus masou masou
ACATAACAGATCTGGCTGCCAGGACAACCAAACAGATCTGGCTGCCAGGACAACCAAACAGATCTTGCTGCCAGGACAACCAAACAGATCTTGCTGCCAGGACAACCTAACAGATCTGCCTGCCAGAACAACCAAACAGATCTGGCTGCCAGGACAACCAAACAGATCTGCCGCAAGGACAACCAAACAGATCTGGCTGCTAGGACAACCTAACAGATCTGGCTGCCAGAACAACAAAACAGATCTGGCTGCCAGGACAACCAAACCGATCTGGCTGCCAGGACAACCTAACAGATCTGGCTGCCAGGACAACATAACAGATCTGGCTGCCAGGACAACCAAACAGATCTTGCTGCCAGGACAACCTAACAGATCTGGCTGCCAGAACAACCAAACAGATCTGGCTGCTAGGACAACCAAACAGATCTGGCTGCCAGAACAACCAAACAGATATGGCTGCCAGGACAACGAAACAGATCTGGCTGCCAGGACAACCTAACAGATCCGGCTGCCAGGACAACCTAACAGATCTGGCTGCCAGAACAACCAAACAGATCTGGCTGCCAGGACAACCTAACAGATCTGGCTGCCAGAACAACCAAACAGATCTGACTGCTAGGACAACCTAACAGATCTGGCTGCCAGAACAACCAAACAGATCTGGCTGCCAGGACAACCAAACAGATCTAGTGCCACCAGACAGTGGGGCTTACACATCGAATGGGTATAAAAAAAAACATTTTTCAATGAGTTCACACACACACACACACACACACACACACACACACACACACACACACACACACACACACACACACACACACACACACACACACACACACACACACACACACACACACACACACACACACACACACACACACACACACACACACACACACACACAGAGAGTTCCATCCAGTTCCAGACACTCTACTATAGAGCTGTCCTCTCCTTCCCTGTTCTCTGTCAGGGAGCTGGTGAGTGAGTGTTGGTTTGGTAGTGGGTGTTGTCAGGACAGGGCTGCATCACCGTGGAGACACGTGCCATGGCAACACAGTTCAGTTACCTAATAGGTCCCGTCGTCAAGGCAACAGAAGCGGAGCTTTGTCTCCTGCTTTCATCAAGGGTAACACACACATGCAGATCACATCTTCAAGCCTTCTTTCTACCTATCCCAAATGTTCGGTCTGTTTCCGTTTCTCAGTCCTCCCCGTTTCGGTCTCTCTGTTTCTTTCATCGAGGGATTTCCTTTATTCAATTCCTTTATCTCTCCGTCTCCCTCTATCTTTACCGACCGATGGATGAAAAGCCTCTGGGTTCTGTGCCAGCAGAGGGAACAGACATATGCTGTCTGTCTCCCAGACCAAGATGTCACACAGATATGCAGGCAGCTTATGACAGTGTGAGGACATTCAACCTGCCAGCAATCTAAAACCTGCATGGTCACTGCAGTCTGTACACATAAACATATGTATCCCAATATCTTCTGTTCACGTGGAGAGTAGATCTCTTGTTCACGTGGAGAGTAGATCTCTTGTTCACATGGAGAGTAGATCTCTTGTTCACGTGGAGAGTAGATCTCTTGTTCACGTGGAGTAGATCTCTTGTTCACGTGGAGAGTAGATCTCTTGTTCACGTGGAGAGTAGATCTCTTGTTCACGTGGAGAGTAGATCTCTTGTTCACGTGGAGAGTAGATCTCTTGTTCACGTGGAGAGTAGATCTCTTGTTTACGTGGAGAGTAGATCTCTTGTTCACGTGGAGAGTAGATATCTTGTTCATTTGGAGAGTAGATCTCTTGTTCACGTGGAGAGTAGATCTCTTGTTCACGTGGAGAGTAGATCTCTTGTTCACGTGGAGAGCAGATCTCTTGTTCATTTGGAGAGTAGATCTCTTGTTCACGTGGAGAGTAGATCTCTTGTTCACGTGGAGAGTAGATCTCTTGTTCACGTGGAGAGTAGATCTCTTGTTCACGTGGAGTAGATCTCTTGTTCACGTGGAGAGTAGATCTCTTGTTTACGTGGAGAGTAGATCTCTTGTTCACGTGGAGAGTAGATATCTTGTTCATTTGGAGAGTAGATCTCTTGTTCACGTGGAGAGTAGATCTCTTGTTCACGTGGAGAGTAGATCTCTTGTTCACGTGGAGAGTAGATCTCTTGTTCACGTGGAGAGTAGACCTCTTGTTCACGTGGAGAGTAGATCTCTTGTTCACGTGGAGAATAGATCTCTTGTTCACGTGGAGAGTAGATCTCTTGTTCACGTGGAGAGTAGATCCCTTGTTCACGTGGAGAGTAGATATCTTGTTCACGTGGAGAGTAGATATCTTGTTCACGTGGAGAGTAGACCTCCTGTTCACTTGGAGAGTAGATCTCTTGTTCACGTGAAGAGTATATCTCTTGTTCACGTGGAGAGTAGATATCTTGTTCACGTGGAGAGTAGATCTCTTGTTCACGTGGAGAGTAGATCTCTTGTTGACGTGGAGAGTAGATCTCTTGTTCACGTGGAGTAGATCTCTTGTTCACGTGGAGAGTAGATCTCTTGTTCACGTGGAGAGTAGATCTCTTGTTCACGTGGAGAGTAGATCTCTTGTTCACGTGAAGAGTATATCTCTTGTTCACGTGGAGAGTAGATCTCTTGTTTACGTGGAGAGTAGATCTCTTGTTCACGTGGAGAGTAGATATCTTGTTCATTTGGAGAGTAGATCTCTTGTTCACGTGGAGAGTAGATATCTTGTTCACGTGGAGAGTAGATCTCTTGTTCACGTGGAGAGTAGACCTCTTGTTCACGTGGAGAGTAGATCTCTTGTTCACGTGGAGAGTAGATCTCTTGTTCACGTGGAGAGTAGATCTCTTGTTCACGTGGAGAGTAGATATCTTGTTCACGTGGAGAGTAGATATCTTGTTCACGTGGAGAGTAGACCTCCTGTTCACTTGGAGAGTAGATCTCTTGTTCACGTGAAGAGTATATCTCTTGTTCACGTGGAGAGTAGATATCTTGTTCACGTGGAGAGTAGATCTCTTGTTCACGTGGAGAGTAGATCTCTTGTTCACGTGGAGAGTAGATCTCTTGTTCACGTGGAGTAGATCTCTTGTTCACGTGGAGAGTAGATCTCTTGTTTACGTGGAGAGTAGATCTCTTGTTCACGTGGAGAGTAGATATCTTGTTCATTTGGAGAGTAGATCTCTTGTTCACGTGGAGAGTAGATCTCTTGTTCACGTGGAGAGTAGATCTCTTGTTCACGTGGAGAGCAGATCTCTTGTTCATTTGGAGAGTAGATCTCTTGTTCACGTGGAGAGTAGATCTCTTGTTCACGTGGAGAGTAGATCTCTTGTTCACGTGGAGAGTAGATCTCTTGTTCACGTGGAGTAGATCTCTTGTTCACGTGGAGAGTAGATCTCTTGTTTACGTGGAGAGTAGATCTCTTGTTCACGTGGAGAGTAGATCTCTTGTTCACGTGGAGAGTAGACCTCTTGTTCACGTGGAGAGTAGATCTCTTGTTCACGTGGAGAATAGATCTCTTGTTCACGTGGAGAGTAGATCTCTTGTTCACGTGGAGAGTAGATCCCTTGTTCACGTGGAGAGTAGATATCTTGTTCACGTGAGAGTAGATATCTTGTTCACGTGGAGAGTAGACCTCCTGTTCACTTGGAGAGTAGATCTCTTGTTCACGTGAAGAGTATATCTCTTGTTCACGTGGAGAGTAGATATCTTGTTCACGTGGAGAGTAGATCTCTTGTTCACGTGGAGAGTAGATCTCTTGTTGACGTGGAGAGTAGATCTCTTGTTCACGTGGAGTAGATCTCTTGTTCACGTGGAGAGTAGATCTCTTGTTCACGTGGAGAGTAGATCTCTTGTTCACGTGGAGAGTAGATCTCTTGTTCACGTGAAGAGTATATCTCTTGTTCACGTGGAGAGTAGATCTCTTGTTTACGTGGAGAGTAGATCTCTTGTTCACGTGGAGAGTAGATATCTTGTTCATTTGGAGAGTAGATCTCTTGTTCACGTGGAGAGTAGATATCTTGTTCACGTGGAGAGTAGATCTCTTGTTCACGTGGAGAGTAGACCTCTTGTTCACGTGGAGAGTAGATCTCTTGTTCACGTGGAGAGTAGATCTCTTGTTCACGTGGAGAGTAGATCTCTTGTTCACGTGGAGAGTAGATATCTTGTTCACGTGGAGAGTAGATATCTTGTTCACATGGAGAGTAGACCTCCTGTTCACTTGGAGAGTAGATCTCTTGTTCACGTGAAGAGTATATCTCTTGTTCACGTGGAGAGTAGATATCTTGTTCACGTGGAGAGTAGATCTCTTGTTCACGTGGAGAGTAGATCTCTTGTTCACGTGGAGAGTAGATCTCTTGTTCACGTGGAGTAGATCTCTTGTTCACGTGGAGAGTAGATCTCTTGTTTACGTGGAGAGTAGATCTCTTGTTCACGTGGAGAGTAGATATCTTGTTCATTTGGAGAGTAGATCTCTTGTTCACGTGGAGAGTAGATCTCTTGTTCACGTGGAGAGTAGATCTCTTGTTCACGTGGAGAGTAGATCTCTTGTTCACGTGGAGAGTAGACCTCTTGTTCACGTGGAGAGTAGATCTCTTGTTCACGTGGAGAATAGATCTCTTGTTCACGTGGAGAGTAGATCTCTTGTTCACGTGGAGAGTAGATCCCTTGTTCACGTGGAGAGTAGATATCTTGTTCACGTGGAGAGTAGATATCTTGTTCACGTGGAGAGTAGACCTCCTGTTCACTTGGAGAGTAGATCTCTTGTTCACGTGAAGAGTATATCTCTTGTTCACGTGGAGAGTAGATATCTTGTTCACGTGGAGAGTAGATCTCTTGTTCACGTGGAGAGTAGATCTCTTGTTGACGTGGAGAGTAGATCTCTTGTTCACGTGGAGTAGATCTCTTGTTCACGTGGAGAGTAGATCTCTTGTTCACGTGGAGAGTAGATCTCTTGTTCACGTGGAGAGTAGATCTCTTGTTCACGTGAAGAGTATATCTCTTGTTCACGTGGAGAGTAGATCTCTTGTTTACGTGGAGAGTAGATCTCTTGTTCACGTGGAGAGTAGATATCTTGTTCATTTGGAGAGTAGATCTCTTGTTCACGTGGAGAGTAGATATCTTGTTCACGTGGAGAGTAGATCTCTTGTTCACGTGGAGAGTAGACCTCTTGTTCACGTGGAGAGTAGATCTCTTGTTCACGTGGAGAGTAGATCTCTTGTTCACGTGGAGAGTAGATCTCTTGTTCACGTGGAGAGTAGATATCTTGTTCACGTGGAGAGTAGATATCTTGTTCACGTGGAGAGTAGACCTCCTGTTCACTTGGAGAGTAGATCTCTTGTTCACGTGAAGAGTATATCTCTTGTTCACGTGGAGAGTAGATATCTTGTTCACGTGGAGAGTAGATCTCTTGTTCACGTGGAGAGTAGATCTCTTGTTCACGTGGAGAGTAGATCTCTTGTTCATGTGGAGAGTAGATCTCTTGTTCACGTGGAGAGTAGATCTCTTGTTCACGTGGAGAGTAGATCTCTTGTTCACGTGAAGAGTATATCTCTTGTTCACGTGGAGAGTAGATCTCTTGTTTACGTGGAGAGTAGATCTCTTGTTCACGTGGAGAGTAGATATCTTGTTCATTTGGAGAGTAGATCTCTTGTTCACGTGGAGAGTAGATCTCTTGTTCACGTGGAGAGTAGATCTCTTGTTCACGTGGAGAGCAGATCTCTTGTTCATTTGGAGAGTAGATCTCTTGTTCACGTGGAAAGTAGATCTCTTGTTCACGTGGAGAGTAGATCTCTTGTTCACTTGGAGAGTAGATCTCTTGTTCACGTGGAGAGTAGATCTCTTGTTCACGTGGAGAGTAGATCTCCTGTTCACGTGGAGAGTAGATCTCTTGTTCACGTGGAGAGTAGACCTCTTGTTCACGTTGAGAGTAGATCTCTTGTTCACGTGGAGAGTAGATCTCTTGTTCACGTGGAGAGTAGATCTCTTGTTCACGTGGAGAGTATATCTCTTGTTCACGTGGAGAGTAGATCTCTTGTTCACATGGAGTAGATCTCTTGTTCACGTGGAGAGTAGATCTCTTGTTCACATGGAGTAGATCTCTTGTTCACGTGGAGAGTAGATCTCTTGTTCACGTGGAGAGTAGATCTCCTGTTCACGTGGAGAGTAGATCTCTTGTTTA
This sequence comes from Oncorhynchus masou masou, assembly GCF_036934945.1. Classification (NCBI taxonomy): domain Eukaryota; kingdom Metazoa; phylum Chordata; class Actinopteri; order Salmoniformes; family Salmonidae; genus Oncorhynchus; species Oncorhynchus masou. The sequence goes on from NC_088226.1 coordinate 70,164,626, forward strand.
CGTGGAGAGTAGATCTCTTGTTCACGTGGAGAGTAGATCTCCTGTTCACGTGGAGAGTAGATCTCTTGTTCACGTGGAGAGTAGATCTCTTGTTTACGTGGAGAGTAGATCTCTTGTTTACGTGGAGAGTATATCTCTTGTTCACGTGGAGAGTAGATCTCTTGTTTACGTGGAGAGTAGATCTCTTGTTCACGTGGAGAGTAGATCTCCTGTTCACGTGGAGAGTAGATCTCTTGTTCACGTGGAGAGTAGACCTCTTGTTCACGTTGAGAGTAGATCTCTTGTTCACGTGGAGAGTAGATCTCTTGTTCACGTGGAGAGTAGATCTCTTGTTCACGTGGAGAGTATATCTCTTGTTCACGTGGAGAGTAGATCTCTTGTTCACATGGAGTAGATCTCTTGTTCACGTGGAGAGTAGATCTCTTGTTCACATGGAGTAGATCTCTTGTTCACGTGGAGAGTAGATCTCTTGTTCACGTGGAGAGTAGATCTCCTGTTCACGTGGAGAGTAGATCTCTTGTTTACGTGGAGAGTAGATCTCTTGTTTACGTGGAGAGTAGAGCATTGAAATACCTCACAGAGAAGCAGTGCGTTGTTGTCATACTGTAGATATACAAAATCTCTTCTGTGCACTTGGAGAGTACAAAAAAAGTGCTTTTAATTGAACATTTAACACATTTAACAAGCAAGCATGGAGAGAGAGACAGAGAGACAGAGAGAGCAATATATAGAGAGAGGCAGAGACAGAGAGAGAGAGAGATAGAGAGAGACAGACAGAGAGAAAGAGAGAGAGAGACAGAGAGAGCGATAAAGAGACAGAGAGAGCGAGAGAGAGAGAGAGAGAGAGACTGAGACAGAGAGAAAGAGAGAGAGAGAGAGAGAGACAGAGAGAGCAATAGAGAGAGCAATAGAGAGAGCAAAGAGACCCTCTGAACTACCGACAGCGCTGCCTTGTTCATTAAAAACAAAGTGTGTTTTGGTGGGGCTTTGCTAATTTATGGACACACAGCTACAGCACATCCCTGTGAGTGAGCTGCCAGCGTTGCCACGGCAACTAAGGGCCTCGCTTGTACACGTTGCTCTACAGTATTCTGTCCCAACACAAAAAAACCCACATCAACAGGCACTGGACACTTAGTCATATAGGAATCTAACTGCCTCAATAGGAAGCATCATCAACACATTTGACCAGAGTCCGAAAGATGTCTATTTGAAGACCAGCCATACCTGGTATGTTTACTCAAATGCAACGGCTGGAGCAAACGTCTTTAGAGATATCGTACATACACAATGACAAAAATAACGTTGCCACCCGAACTGGGTCTTCTCCCAGGGATCTGCATCACACACACACGCGCGCACACACACACACACACACACACACACACACACACACACACACACACACACGCTCTAATGGGTCATGCAGCTACCTGTCTAATGGGTCATGCAGCCACCTGTCTAATGAGTCATGATTACAGATAACTTATCCAGCCACCTGTCTAATGGGTCATGATTACAGATAACTTATCCAGCCACCTGTCTAATGAGTCATGATTACAGATAACTTATCCAGCCACCTGTCTAATGGGTCATGCAGCCACCTGTCTAATGGGTCATGATTACAGATAACTTATCCAGCCACCTGTCTAATGGGTCATGATTACAGATAACTTATCCAGCCACCTGTCTAATGGGTCATGATTACAGATAACTTATCCAGCCACCTGTCTAATGGGTCATGCAGCCACCTGTCTAATGGGTCATGATTACAGATAACTTATCCAGCCACCTGTCTAATGGGTCATGCAGCCACCTGTCTAATGGGTCATGCAGCCACCTGTCTAATGGGTCATGATTACAGATAACTTATCCAGCCACCTGTCTAATGGGTCGTGATTACAGATAACTTATCCAGCCACCTGTCTAATGGGTCATGATTACAGGTAACTTATCCAGCCAATCCAATAAGATATGATTACTTCCCACTCCACTATGAGTCACAACTGCATCCCAAATGGCACACTATATAGTGCACTATTTTTGACCAGGGCCCATAGGGCGCTATAAAATGGGCCCCTTCTGGCCAGCCAACAGATTCTATGACTTCCCATCAGTCTATACTCTATCTATATGGATATCCTATCAGTCTTCTCCTGGTCTCTGCCCATTCATCCTCTATCTATATGGATTAGTGGCTTCACTGTCAATTCACTGAGAATGAGCTGTACAGTAGGTGATTAGTGGCTTCACTGTCAATTCACTGAGAATGAGCTGTACAGTAGGTGATTAGTGGCTTCACTGCCAATTCACTGAGAAAGAGCTGTACAGTAGGTGATTAGTGGCTTCACTGTCAATTTACTGAGAAAGAGCTGTACAGTAGGTGATTAGTGGCTACCAGTCAATTCACTGAGGAAGAGCTGTACAGTAGGTGATTAGTGGCTACAAGTCAATTCACTGAGGAAGAGCTGTACAGTAGGTGATTAGTGGCTACCAGTCAATTCACTGAGAAAGAGCTGTACAGTAGGTGATTAGTGGCTACCAGTCAATTCACTGAGAAAGAGCTGTACAGTAGGTGATTAGTGGCTACCAGTCAATTCACTGAGAAAGAGCTGTACAGTAGGTGATTAGTGGCTACAAGTCAATTCACTGAGAAAGAGCTGTACAGTAGGTGATTAGTGGCTACCAGTCAATTCACTGAGAAAGAGCTGTACAGTAGGTGATTAGTGGCTACCAGTCAATTCACTGAGAAAGAGCTGTACAGTAGGTGATTAGTGGCTACCAGTCAATTCACTGAGAAAGAGCTGTACAGTAGGTGATTAGTGGCTACCAGTCAATTCACTGAGAATGAGCTGTACAGTAGGTGATTAGTGGCTACCAGTCAATTCACTGAGAAAGAGCTGTACAGTAGGTGATTAGTGGCTACCAGTCAATTCACTGAGAAAGAGCTGTACAGTAGGTGATTAGTGGCTACCAGTCAATTCACTGAGAAAGAGCTGTACAGTAGGTGATTAGTGGCTACCAGTCAATTCACTGAGAATGAGCTGTACAGTAGGTGATTAGTGGCTACCAGTCAATTCACTGAGAAAGAGCTGTACAGTAGGTGATTAGTGGCTACCAGTCAATTCACTGAGAAAGAGCAGTACAGTAGGTGATTAGTGGCTACCAGTCAATTCACTGCAATATCTATTTCACATATAGTGCATTACTTGTGACACGGGCACATCCACAGGGGTTTAGATGTGTGTGTGATTGAACAAGCTGCAACAGTTGGCTGCTATCTCCCCACCAGCAACAGGCAACACTTTTGTATTCTCTTCTTGACCCTAACCCTGTTACTCAGGTGTGTAGGCGTATAGCTGGAACAGGCAGCAACAGTTAGTTATCTATCTCTCCACTAATGCTCTTTCCTCTTCTCTGTCTCCTCCTCCTTCCCTCGCCCATACGATCTCTCTGTTCCTCTCTCCTCTCCTCTGCCTCTCTTCCCTCTGTTCCTCTCTCCTCTCCTCTGCCTCTCTTCGCTCTGTTCCTCTCTCCTCTCCTCTCCTCTGACTCTCTTCCCTCTGTTCCTCTCTCCTCTCCTCTGCCTCTCTTCCCTCTGTTTCTCTCTCCTCTCCTCTCCTCTGCCTCTCTTCCCTCTGTTCCTCTCTCCTCTCCTCTCCTCTCCTCTGCCTCTCTTCCCTCTGTTCCTCTCTCCTCTCCTCTCCTCTGCCTCTCTTCCCTCTGTTCCTCTCTCCTCTCCTCTGCCTCTCTTCCCTCTGTTCCTCTCTCCTCTCCTCTGCCTCTCTTCCCTCTGTTCCTCTCTCCTCTCCTCTCCCTCTCTTCCCTCTGTTCCTCTCTCCTCTCCTCTGCCTCTCTTCCCTCTGTTCCTCTCTCCTCTCCTCTGCCTCTCTTCCCTCTGTTCCTCTCTCCTCTCCTCTGCCTCTCTTCCCTCTGTTCCTCTCTCCTCTCCTCTCCTCTGCCTCTCTTCCCTCTGTTCCTCTCCCCTCTCCTCTGCCTCTCTTCCCTCTGTTCCTCTCTCCCCTCCTCTCCTCTGCCTCTCTTCCCTCTGTTCCTCTCTCCTCTCCTCTGCCTCTCTTCCCTCTGTTCCTCTCTCCTCTCCTCTCCCTCTCTTCCCTCTGTTCCTCTCTCCTCTCCTCTGCCTCTCTTCCCTCTGTTCCTCTCTCCTCTCCTCTGCCTCTCTTCCCTCTGTTCCTCTCTCCTCTCCTCTCCCTCTCTTCCCTCTGTTCCTCTCTCCTCTCCTCTGCCTCTCTTCCCTCTGTTCCTCTCTCCTCTCCTCTCCCTCTCTTCCCTCTGTTCCTCTCTCCTCTCCTCTGCCTCTCTTCCCTCTGTTCCTCTCTCCCCTCCTCTCCTCTGCCTCTCTTCCCTCTGTTCCTCTCTCCTCTCCTCTGCCTCTCTTCCCTCTGTTCCTCTCTCCTCTCCTCTGCCTCTCTTCCCTCTGTTCCTCTCTCCTCTCCTCTGCCTCTTTTCCTCTCTCCTCTCCTCTGCCTCTCTTCCCTCTGTTCCTCTCTCCTCTCCTCTGCCTCTCTTCCCTCTGTTCCTCTCTCCTCTCCTCTGTCTCTCTTCCCTCTGTTCCTCTCTCCTCTCCTCTGCCTCTCTTCCCTCTGTTCCTCTCTCCTCTCCTCTGCCTCTCTTCCCTCTGTTCCTCTCTCCTCTCCTCTGCCTCTCTTCCCTCTGTTCCTCTCTCCTCTCCTCTGCCTCTCTTCCCTCTGTTCCTCTCTCCTCTCCTCTGCCTCTCTTCCCTCTGTTCCTCTCTCCTCTCTTCTGCCCCTCTTCCCTCTGTTCCTCTCTCCTCTCCTCTGCCTCTCTTCCCTCTGTTCCTCTCTCCTCTCCTCTGCCTCTCTTCCCTCTGTTTCTCTCTCCTCTCCTCTGTTAATGACCTACTTCAGTAGTACCAGAAATAGCAGCAGTACTCAGGGCTCACCTACCCATGCTGCTTCACTGCTCCAGCTATTCTGTCATTCTACTATTCTACCGTTATACCGTTCTAACATTCTACCATTCTACCATTACAACATTCTGTCATTTTACCATTCAGCCATTCTGCCATTCAGCCATTCTACCATTCTGTTATTCTGTCATTCTGTCATTCTGCCAATCTGCCATTCTACCATTCTACCATTCTGCCAATCTACCATTCTGTCAATTTACCATTCTGCCATTCTACCATTCTGCCATTCTACCATTCTGTCAATTTAAGATTCTGCCATTCTACCATTCTGCCATTCTACCATTCTGTCAATTTAAGATTCTGCCATTCTACCATTCTCTCAATTTACCATTCGGCCATTCTACCATTCTGCCATTCTACCATTCTGTCAATTTAAGATTCTGCCATTCTACCATTCTGCCATTCTACCATTCTACCATTCTGCCATTCTCCCATTCTGCTATTCTGCCATTCTGCCATTCTACCATTCTGCCATTCTCCCATTCTGCCGTTCTGCCGTTCCGCCGTACCGCCATTCCACCATTCTACCATTCTGCCATTCTGCCATTCTGCCATTCCGCCCTTCCGCAATTCCACCATTCTACCATTCTACCATTCTGCCATTCTGCCATTCTACAATTCTGCCATTCTACCATTCTGCCATTCTACCATTCTGCCATTCTGCCATTCTACCATTCTACCATTCTGCCATTCTACCATTCTGCCATTCTGCCATTCTGCCATTCTACCATTCTACCATTCTGCCATTCTGCCATTCTACCATTCTGCCATTCTGCCATTCTGCCATTCTGCCATTCCGCCATTCTGCCATTCTACCATTCTACCATTCTGCCATTCTGCCATTCCACCATTCCACCATTCTACCATTCTATCATTCTGCCATTCTACCATTCCACCATTCTACCATTCTACCATTCCACCATTCTACCATTCCACCATTCTACCATTCTGCCAGTCTGCCATTCTGCCATTCTACCATTCTGCCATTCTACCATTCTACCATTCTGCCATTCTACCATTCCGCCATTCTGCCATTCTACCATTCTACCATTCCATCATTCTACCATTCTACCATTCTACCATTCTACCATTCTGCCATTCTACCATTCTATCACCACCATGCCCAAGACAAGACAGGAGGGTAGATGCCAATAAAGTATTTTAATTTGGAGAGAGAGAGGAAGAGGGAGAGAGGAAGAGGGAGAGAGGAAGAGGGAGAGAGGAAGAGGGAGAGAGGAAGAGGGAGAGAGGAAGAGGGAGAGAGAGGAAGAGGGAGAGAGATAGAGAGAGGAAGAGGGAGAGAGGAAGAGGGAGAGAGGAAGAGGGAGAGAGATAGGGAGAGAGAGAGGGAGAGAGGAAGAGGGAGAGAGAGGAAGAGGGGGGGAGAGGAAGAGGGGGAGAGAGGAAGAGGGAGAGAGGGAGAGAGGAAGAGGGAGAGAGAGGAAGAGGGGGAGAGAGGAAGAGGGAGAGAGAGGAAGAGAGGGAGAGAGGAAGAGGGAGAAAAATAAAGGGGGAAAGAGGTGGAAACTGAGCTGCACTTCCTTAACTTCTGTCAAATGTATGACCATATTTCCCTCAGATTACACATCCACAAATAATTCGAAAAACAAATCCAATTTTGATAAACTCCCATATCTATTGGGTGAAATACCACAGTATGTCATGGCGGCAACTAGATTTGTGACCTGTTGCCACAAGAAAAGGGCAACCAGTGAAGAACAAACACCATCGTAAATACAACCTTGTTTATTTATTTCCCCTTTTGTATTTTCACATCGTTACAACACTATATAGGCATAATATGACATTTGAAATGTCTTTATTCTTTTGGAACTTTTGTGAGTGTAATATTTACTGTACATTATTTATTGTTTATTTCACTGTTGTTAATGATCTATTTCATTTGCCAATAAAGTCCCTTAAATTAAAAACTGTAATTAAAAATGTAATTAAAAGGGAACAGAGATTCAAACACCCCAAACACCCTCTCTATTAGCTCCACCCATCCGCCTCTCCATCATATCTTTATTCATCCAACCACACTTCATCTCTATTAGCTCCACCCATCCGCCTCTCTGTCATATCTTTATCCATCCAACCACACTTCATCTCTATTAGCTCCACCCATCCGCCTCTCCGTCATATCTTTATCCATCCAACCACACTTCATCTCTATTAGCTCCACCCATCCGCCTCTCCGTCATATCTTTATCCATCCAACCACACTTCATCTCTATTAGCTCCACCCATCCACCTCTCCGTCATAGATTTATCCATCCAACCACACTTCATCTCTATTAGCTCTGTCCATCCACCTCTCCATCATATTGTTATCCATCCAACCACACTTCATCCCTCCACCCATCCACCTCTCCTACTGAAATGTATGTGGCAGGGTCTACAGTCAATCACGGATCACAAAAAGAAAACCATCCCCGTCGCGGACACCGATGTCTTGCTCCCAGACAAATTGAACACCTTCTTCACCCGGTTTGAGGACAACACAGTGCCACTGACACTGCCTGTTACCAAAACCTGCGGGCTCTCCTTCACTGCAGCCGAGGTGAGTAAAACATTTAAACGTGTTAACCCTCACAAGGCTGCAGGCCCAGACGGCATCCCCAGCTGCTTCCTCAGAGTGCAGACCAGCCGGCTGGTGTGTTTACGGACATATTCAATCAATCCCTGTCCCGGTTTGCTGTTCCCACATGCTTCAAGATGGCCACCATTGTTCCTGTTCCCAAGAAAGCTAAGGTAACTGAGCTAAACGACTACCGCCCCGTAGCACTCCCTTCCATCATCATGGAGTGCTTTGAGAGACTAGTCAAGGACCATATCATCTCCACCCTACCTGACACCCTAAACCCACTCCAATTTGCTTACCGGCCCAATCGGTCCACAGATGATGCAATCGCATCGCAATCACACTGCACACCCTAACTCATCTGGACAAGAGGAATGCCTATGTAAGAATGCTGTTCATCAATTACAGCTCAGCATTTAACACCATAGAACCATCCAAACTCGTCATTAAGCTCGAGACTCTGGGTCTCGACACTGCCCTGTACAACTGGGTCCTCGACAATCTGACGGGCAGCCCCCAGGTGCTGAAGGTAGGAAACAACATCTCCACCCCGCTGATTCTCAACACTGAGGCCCCACAAGGATGAGTTCTCAGCCCTCTCCTGTACTCCCTGTTCACCCATGACTGCGTCGCCATGCACGCCTCCAACTCAATCCTCAAGTTTGCAGACAGTGGTAGGCTTGATTACCAACAACGATGAGATGGCCTACAGGGAGGAGGTGAGGGCCCTCGGAGTGTGGTGTCAGGAAAATAACCTCACACTCAATGTCAACAAAACAAAGGAGATGATCGTGGACTTCAAGAAACAGCAGAGGGAGCATCCTCCCTATCCACATCGATGGAACAGTAGTGGAGAAGGTGGAAAGTTTTAAGTTCCTCGGCGTACACATCACGGACAAACTGCAATGGTCCACCCACACAGACAGCGTTGTGAAGAAGGCGCAGGAGGCTGAAGAAATTTGGCTTGTCACCAAAAACACTCACAAGCTTTTACAGATGCACAATCGAGAGCATCCTGTCAGGCTGTATCACCGCTTGGTACGGCAACTGCCCACAACCGTAAGGCTCTCCAGAGGGTAGTGAGCTCTGCACAACGCATCACCGGGGGCAAACTACCTGCACTCCAGGACACCTACACCACCCGATGTCACAGGAAGGCCATAAAGATCATCAAGGACAACAACCACCTGAGCCACTACATCCAGAAGGCGAGGTCAGTACAGGTGCATCAAAGCGGGGACCGAGAGACTGAAAAACAGCCTCTATCTCAAGGCAATCAGACTGTTAAACAGCCATCACTAACTCAGAGAGGCTGTTGCCAACATACTGACTCAAATCTCTAGCCACTTTAATAATATAAAATTGGATGTAATAAATGTATCACTAGTCACTTTAAACAATGCCACTTTATATAATGTTTACATACCCTACATTACTCATCTCATATGTATATACTGTACTCTATACCATCTACTGCATCTTGTCTATGCCATTCGGCCATCGCTCATCCATATAATTACATGTACATATTCTTATTCATTCCTTTACACTTGTGTGTATAAAGTAGTTGTTGTGAAATTGTTAGATTACTTGTTAGATATTACTGCACGGTCGGAACTAGAAGCACAAGCATTTCGCTACGCTCGCATTAACATCTGCTAACCATGTGTATGTGACCATTAACATCTGCTAACCATGTGTATGTGACCAATAAAATTTGATTTGATTTGAAACACATCTTTATCCATCCAATCACCGTTCATTCCTCCATCTCTCCTAACTATCTATATCCATCCATCTAATCACCCTTCATCCCTCCATCTCTCCTACCTATCTATATCCATCCAACCACCCTTCACCCCTCCATCTCTCCTACACATCTTTATCCATCCAACCACCCTTCATCCCTCCATCTCTCCAACACATCTTTATCCATCCAACCACCCTTCATCCATCCATCTCTTCTACACATCTTTATCCATCCAACCACCCTTCATCCATCCATCTCTCCTACCTATCTATATCCATCCAACCACCCTTCAGTCCTTCATCCATCCACCCATCCTAACTTGTGAGGCCAAACTCTGCCTGTTGTGGAACGATGCCTTATAACAACCTGTTAAAGAAAAACCAGAATCCTTAGTCATCACCAACTTGTTTACGTTGTGTAGCGTTATCCCCGTTCTCTGCATATTTAACCATGATATTACTGTTTTGTACACACAACACTCTCATTCTCATTTCAACAAAAGCAGACTGAGCAAACAGGCGAGAAGTGGAAGAACTGCCTTGTCTGATTGACTCTTCTCCGCAGCTTAACCGCAGCTTGGTTAATTAACTATGTCAGTGATACTCATATTCTGCTCATCAGACTCTCTCTCTCTCTCTCTCTCTCTGTGTGTGTGTGTGTGTGTGTGTGTGTGTGTGTGTGTGTGTGTGTGTGTGTGTGTGTGTGTGTGTGTGTGTGTGTGTGTGTGTGTGTGTGTGTGTGTGTGTGTGTGTGTGTGTGCGTGCGTGCGTGCGTGCGTGCGTGCGTGCGTGCGTGCGTGTGTGTGTGTGCACTTTAAACTGTACAGCATTAGATGGGGAGGATCCTTCACTAATTAAAGCGAAGAGGAGAGGAAAACGCTCAAATATTCATTTCCCAGAATGCCACGCACTCATCTGTTTATTCTGGTTGGTTCTCCAGAACAGTAAAAAAAAAAATACAAAATAAAGAGCACAGTGGTAACCATAGTAACTAAACAGGAGTCAGTGTAGCAGAGCCCCCCCCCCCCAAAAATGGTGCGTCTCATTTCAGTCACTACTTAGTGTCGAAACCGACATGCTTTTAAAAAGGGAGCACTCTGCACTTCAAACAACAATAAAGTAGTCACGGGTAAACAGCCGAGAGGGTGGGGGGGGTGAATCCTTGTGTTGAAGCGTCTGAGGACTTTTATTATTAAAGGTTAAATTATTACTAAATGTAACTACTGTCCAATTGATGTACAGCGGTCGGACTGACCATCTACGATATCGCAATTCTAGTTTTAACCATGTTGTGAGGCTACAATTTAATTATTTACAATTTACATTGTCTACAAACATTGGAGTAAAACAAGCTTATATGTTGGGTTCTCATGGCGGTATGACAGTTGAACTAAGCTCATGAGGCATTTATAATTTATATTCTTCAGGAATCGGTGGCTATATATCATTAATTTACCATGTTAAACAAATGGATCTGCTAATCTTGCTGGCCCCATTATCCAAATTTTCCATGTCTGTTCCTCTCCCCTGATAACTCTATAATAAAATGTTGTGCTCCGTATAGGTTGACTTGAGTGTGTTTTGAATTCATCGTTATACTTTTGAGGAGACGTATCGATTATGGAAGGTCCAATAATAGCCTAATACAGTAACATCACATCACACAGAAAGCTGGGGGTTACAATGCACCACAGCTACAATCTGGTCTATAACTATTAGATACGGTGTCATGTATTGTATGTTATTTTTGTGTGGACCCCAGGAAGAGTAGCTGTTGCGTGAGCAACCGTTAATGAGGAGTCTAATGAACTGTAAGTTGAGAAGGGAAAAGAGAAAAGCACTTACACACAATGGCAACGTTACGTTCAGATCCACAAGCAAATCTGTGGAGAGAAAAACAGATGAGATCACTGCATCACATGTTCTGTTGATTGGTGATGAGATCTGTAGTCTACATCATATGTTCTGTTGATTGGTGATGAGATCTGTAGTCTACATCATAGGTTCTGTTGATTGGTGATGAGATCTGTAGTCTACATTTTATGTTCTGTTGATTGGTGATGAGATCTGTAGTCTACATCATATGTTCTGTTGATTGGTGATGAGATCTGTAGTCTACATCATATGTTCTGTTGATTGGTGATGAGATCTGTAGTCTACATCATATGTTCTGTTGATTGGTGATGAGATCTGTAGTCTACATCATAGGTTCTGTTGATTGGTGATGAGATCTGTAGTCTACATCATAGGTTCTGTTGATTGGTGATGAGATCTGTAGTCTACATTATATGTTCTGTTGATTGGTGACGAGATCTGTAGTCTACATTATATGTTCTGTTGATTGGGGTGATGAGATCTGTAGTCTACATTATATGTTCTGTTGATTGGCGATGAGATCTGTAGTCTACATTATATGTTCTGTTGATTGGTGATGATATCTGTAGTCTACATTATATGTTCTGTTGATTGGTGATGAGATCTGTAGTCTACATTATATGTTCTGTTGATTGGTGATGAGATCTGTAGTCTACATTATATGTTCTGTTGATTGGTGATGAGATCTGTAGTGTACATTATATGTTCTGTTGATTGGTGATGAGATCTGTAGTCTACATTATATGTTCTGTTGATTGGTGATGAGATCTGTAGTCTACATTATATGTTCTGTTGATTGGTGACGAGATCTGTAGTGTACATTATATGTTCTGTTGATTGGTGATGAGATTACTAGTGTGGGGGGTACAGTAGATGGGAAGACAGTGATGATGTGTATGGCTATAGTTTCTACCTTCTACAGCTCTCCTATTCTACATGATCAACGTACAAAACGACAAGCTACATTTCGAATATATGCAGAGTGCACCCGTAAATCCACCCTTCTCCTGACAAGGCTCACAGCTGTTCTCTTTTTCTTTTTTAACATGATAGCATGTAGTTGAGGCTTGCTATAATTACATCAACAGGGAGATGATGATCCCAAATCCCAAATCGCACCCTATTCATTATGTAGTGCCCTATGAACCCTGGTCAAAAGTAGTGCACTTCATAGGGAATAAGGGTGCAACGGGTCCTAGTTAAAAGTAGTGCACTACATAGGGAATAGGATGCTATGGGCCCTAGTTAAAAGTAGTGCACTACATAGGGAATAGGATGCTATGGGCCCTAGTTAAAAGTAGTGCACTACATAGGGAATAGGATGCTATGGGTCCTAGTTAAAAGTAGTGCACTACATAAGGAATAGGATGCTATGGGCCCTAGTTAAAAGTAGTGCACTAAATAGGGAATAGGATGCTATGGGCCCTAGTTAAAAGTAGTGCACTAAATAGGGAATAGGTGCTATGGGTCCTAGTTAAAAGTAGTGCACTACATAGGGAATAGGGTGCCATTTGGGACACATCCCTGTATAATGGCAAGGCTTTGAGAGAGCCACTAAGACCGAGGGGCATTCCCATGTTATTTTTATTTATTTAACCTTTATTTAACTTGGCAAGTCAGTTAAAGAACAAATTCTTATTTACAATGACGGCCTACCAAAAGGCAAAAGGCCTCCTGCGGGGACGGGGGCTGGGATTAAAGATAAATAAATAAAATATAAATATAGAACAAAACACACATCACGACAAAAGACCTACGACAACAACATAGCAAGGCAGCAACATATGACATCAACATGGTAGCAACACAACATGACAACAACATGGTAGCAACACAACATGACAACAACATGGTAGCAACACAACATGACAACAACATGGTAGCAACACAACATGGTACAAACATTATTGGGCACAGACAACAGCACAAAGGGCAAGAAGGTAGAGGCAACAATACATCACGCTAAGCACCCACAACTAACTGTCAGTAAGAGTGTCCATGATTGAGTCTGAATGAAGAGATGGAGATAAAACTGTCCAGTTTGAGTGTTTGTTTCAGGTCGTTCCAGTCGCTAGCTGCAGCGAACTGAAAAGAGGAGCGACTCAGGGATGTGTGTGCTTTGGGGACCTTCTGCAGAAAGGTTGTAGGCTGAAAGGAAGAGGGCTGCAGAGGGTCATTCTCATGTTATCCCCATGTTATTCCCATGCTATCCCCATGTTATCCCCATGTTATTCTCATGTTATCCCCATGTTATTCTCATGTTATCCCCATGCTATCCCCATTCTATCCCCATGTTATTCTCATGCTATCCCCATGTTATTCTCATGTTATCCCCATGCTATTCTCATGCTATCCCCATGTTATTCCCATGCTATCCCCATGTTATTCTCATGCTATCCCCATGTTATTCTCATGTTATTCCCATGCTATCCCCATGTTATTCTCATGTTATTCCCATGCTATCCCCATGTTATATTCATGCTATCCCCATGTTATCCCCATGTTATTCTCATGTTATCCCCATGCTATTCTCATGCTATCCCCATGTTATTCCCATGCTATCCCCATGTTATTCTCATGCTATCCCCATGTTATTCTCATGTTATTCCCATGCTATCCCCATGTTATCCCCATGTTATTCCCATGCTATCCCCATGTTATTCTCATGCTATCCCCATGTTATTCTCATGCTATCCCCATGCTATCCCCATGTTATTCCCATGCTATCCCCATGTTATTCTCATGCTATCCCCATGCTATCCCCATGTTATTCTCATGCTATCCCCATGCTATCCCCATGTTATTCCCATGCTATCTCCATGTTATTCTCATGCTATCCCCATGTTATTCTCATGCTATCCCCATGTTATTCTCATGCTATCCCCATGTTATTCTCATGCTATCCCCATGTTATTCCCATGCTATCCCCATGTTATTCCCATGCTATCCCCATGTTATTCCCATGCTATCCCCATGTTATCCCCATGCTATCCCCATGTTATTCTCATGCTATCCCCATGTTATTCTCATGCTATCCCCATGTTATTCCCATGCTATCCCCATGTTATCCCCATGCTATCCCCATGTTATTCTCATGTTATTCTCATGCTATCCCCATGTTATTCTCATGTTATTCCCATGCTATCCCCATGTTATTCCCATGCTATCCCCATGCTATCCCCATGTTATTCTCATGTTATTCTCATGTCATTCTCATGTTATTCTCATGTCATTCTCATGCTATCCCCATGTTATTCTCATGTCATTCTCATGCTATCCCCATGTTATTATCATGTTATCCCCATGCTATTCCCATGTTATTCTCATGTTATTATCATGCTATCCCCATGTTATTATCATGCTATTCCCATGTTATTCTCATGTTATTATCATGCTATCCCCATGTTATTCCCATGTTATTCTCATGTTATTATCATGCTATCCCCATGTTATTATCATGCTATTCCCATGTTATTCTCATGTTATTATCATGCTATTCCCATGTTATTCTCATGTCATTATCATGTTATTCTCATGTTATTCTCATGCTATCCCCATGTTATTCCCATGCTATCCCCATGTTATTCTCATGCTATCCCCATGTTATTCTCACGCTATCCCCATGTTATTCTCATGCTATCCCCATGTTATTCCCATGTTATTCTCATGCTATCCCCATGTTATTCTCACGCTATCCCCATGTTATTCTCATGCTATCCCCATGTTATTCCCATGCTATCCCCATGTTATTCTCATGCTATCCCCATGTTATTCTCATGCTATCCCCATGTTATTCCCATGCTATCCCCATGTTATTCTCACGCTATCCCCATGTTATTCCCATGCTATCCCCATGTTATCCCCATGCTATCCCCATGTTATTCTCATGCTATCCCCATGTTATTCTCACGCTATCCCCATGTTATTCTCACGCTATCCCCATGTTATTCTCATGCTATCCCCATGTTATTCTCATGCTATCCCCATGTTATTCTCACGCTATCCCCATGTTATTCTCATGCTATCCCCATGTTATTCTCATGCTATCCCCATGTTATTCTCACGCTATCCCCATGTTATTCTCACGCTATCCCCATGTTATTCTCATGCTATCCCCATGTTATTCTCATGCTATCCCCATGTTATTCTCATGCTATCCCCATGTTATTCCCATGCTATCCCCATGTTATCCCCATGTTATCCCCATGTTATTCTCATGCTATCCCCATGTTATTCTCACGCTATCCCCATGTTATTCCCACGCTATCCCCATGTTATTCTCACGCTATCCCCATGTTATTCTCATGCTATCCCCATGTTATTCCCATGCTATCCCCATGTTATTCTCACGCTATCCCCATGTTATTCTCATGCTATCCCCATGTTATTCCCATGCTATCCCCATGTTATTCTCATGCTATCCCCATGTTATTCTCACGCTATCCCCATGTTATTCTCACGCTATCCCCATGTTATTCTCATGCTATCCCCATGTTATTCTCATGCTATCCCCATGTTATTCCCATGCTATCCCCATGTTATTCTCATGCTATCCCCATGTTATTCCCATGTTATCCCCATGTTATTCCCATGCTATCCCCATGTTATTCTCATGCTATCCACATGTTATTCCCATGCTATCCCCATGTTATTCACATGCTATCCCCATGTTATTCCCATGCTATCCCCATGTTATTCCCATGCTATCCCCATGTTGTTCACATGCTATCCCCATGTTATTCCCATGCTATCCCCATGTTATCCCCATGCTATCCCCATGTTATTCTCATGCTATCCCCATGTTATTACCATGCTATCCCCATGCTATCCCCATGTTATTATCATGCTATCCCCATGTTATTCTGATGTTATCCCCATGTTATTCTCATGCTATCCCCGTGTTATTCTCATGCTATCCCCATGCTATCCCCATGCTATCCCCATGATATAGCCATGCTATCCCCATGTTATTCACATGCTATCCCCATGTTATTCCCATGTTATTCTCATGCTATCCCGTGTTATTCTCATGCTATCCCCATGCTATCCCCATGTTATTCTCATGCTATCCCCATGCTATCCCCATGCTATCCCCATGTTATTCCCATGCTATCCCCATGTTATTCACATGCTATCCCCATGTTATTCTCATGCTATCCCCATGTTATTCCCATGCTATCCCCATGCTATCCCCATGTTATTATCATGCTATCCCCATGTTATTCTCATGCTATCCCCATGTTATTCTCATGCTATCCCCATGCTATCCCCATGTTATTCTCATGCTATCCCCATGCTATCCCCATGTTATTCCCATGCTATCCCCATGTTATTCTCATGCTATCCCCATGTTATTATCATGCTATCCCCATGTTATTCTCATGCTATCCCCATGTTATTCCCATGCTATCCCCATGTTATTCTCATGTTATTCTCATGTTATCCCCATGTTATTCTCATGCTATCCCCATGTTATTATCATGCTATCCCCATGTTATTCTCATGTTATCCCCATGTTATTCTCACGCTATCCCCATGTTATTCCCATGCTATCCCCATGTTATTCTCACGCTATCCCCATGTTATTCCCATGCTATCCCCATGTTATCCCCATGCTATCCCCATGTTATTCTCATGCTATCCCCATGTTATTCTCATGCTGTCCCCATGTTATTCTCATGCTGTCCCCATGTTATTCCCATGCTATCCCCATGTTATTCTCATGCTATCCCCATGTTATTCTCATGCTGTCCCCATGTTATTCTCATGCTATCCCCATGTTATTCTCATGCTGTCCCCATGTTATTATCATGCTATCCCCATGTTATTCTCATGCTATCCCCATGTTATTCTCATGCTGTCCCCATGTTATTCTCATGCTGTCCCCATGTTATTCTCATGCTATCCCCATGTTATTCTCATGCTGTCCCCATGTTATTATCATGCTATCCCCATGTTATTCTCATGCTATCCCCATGTTATTCTCATGCTATCCCCATGTTATTCTCATGCTATCCCCATGTTATTCCCATTCTATCCCCATGTTATTCTCATGCTATCCCCATGTTATTCTCATGCTATCCCCATGTTATTCACATGCTATCCCCATGTTATTCACATGCTATCCCCATGTTATTCACATGCTATCCCCATGTTATTCTCATGCTATCCCCATGTTATTCTCATGCTATCCCCATGTTATTCCCATTCTATCCCCATGCTATCCCCATGTTATTCCCATTCTATCCCCATGCTATCCCCATGTTATCCCCATGCTATCCCCATGTTATCCCCATGCTATCCCCATGCTATCCCCATGTTATTCCCATTCTATCCCCATGCTATCCCCATGCTATCCCCATGTTATCCCCATGTTATTCTCATGTTATCCCCATGTTATCCCCATGCTATCCCCATGTTATTCACATGCTATCCCCATGTTATTCTCATGCTATCCCCATGTTATTCTCATGCTATTCTCATGTTATCCCCATGTTATCCCCATGCTATCCCCATGCTATCCCCATGTTATCCCCATGTTATTCTCATGTTATCCCCATGTTATCCCCATGCTATCCCCATGTTATTCACATGCTATCCCCATGTTATTCTCATGCTATCCCCATGTTATTCTCATGCTATCCCCATGTTATTCCCATTCTATCCCCATGTTATTCACATGCTATCCCCATGTTATCCCCATGTTATTCCCATTCTATCCCCATGCTATCCCCATGTTATTCCCATTCTATCCCCATGCTATCCCCATGTTATTCCCATTCTATCCCCATGCTATCCCCATGCTATCCCCATGTTATTCTCATGCTATCCCCATGCTATCCCCATGTTATCCCCATGTTATTCTCATGTTATCCCCATGTTATCCCCATGCTATCCCCATGTTATTCTCATGCTATCCCCATGCTATCCCCATGTTATCCCCATGCTATCCCCATGTTATTCTCATGCTATCCCCATGCTGTCCCCATGTTATTCTCATGCTATCCCCATGTTATTCTCATGTTATCCCCATGTTATCCCCATGCTATCCCCATGTTATCCCCATGTTATTCTCATGTTATCCCCATGTTATCCCCATGCTATCCCCATGTTATTCTCATGCTATCCCCATGCTATCCCCATGCTATCCCCATGTTATCCCCATGCTATCCCCATGTTATTCTCATGCTATCCCCATGCTATCCCCATGTTATTCTCATGCTATCCCCATGTTATTCTCATGTTATCCCCATGTTATCCCCATGCTATCCCCATGTTATTCTCATGCTATCCCCATGCTATCCCCATGTTATTCTCATGCTATCCCCATGCTATCCCCATGTTATTCTCATGCTATTCCCATGCTATCCCCATGTTATTCTCATGCTATCCCCATGCTATCCCCATGTTATTCTCATGCTATCCCCATGTTATTCTCATGTTATCCCCATGTTATCCCCATGCTATCCCCATGTTATTCTCATGCTATCCCCATGTTATTCTCATGCTATTCCCATGCTATCCCCATGTTATTCTCATGCTATCCCCATGTTATTCTCATGTTATCCCCATGCTATCCCCATGCTATCCCCATGTTATTCTCATGCTATCCCCATGTTATTCTCATGCTATTCCCATGCTATCCCCATGTTATTCTCATGCTATCCCCATGTTATTCCCATGCTATCCCCATGTTATTCCCATGCTATCCCCATGTTATTCTCATGCTATCCCCATGTTATTCTCATGCTATCCCCATGTTATTCCCATGCTATCCCCATGTTATTCTCATGCTATCCCCATGTTATTCTCATGCTATCCCCATGTTATTCTCATGCTATCCCCATGTTATTCTCATGCTATCCCCATGTTATTCTCATGCTATCCCCATGTTATCCCCATGTTATTCTCATGCTATCCCCATGTTATTCTCATGCTATCCCCATGTTATTCTCATGCTATCCCCATGTTATCCCCATGTTATTCTCATGCTATCCCCATGTTATCCCCATGTTATTCCCATGCTATCCCCATGTTATTCTCATGCTATCCCCATGTTATTCTCATGCTATCCCCATGTTATTCTCATGCTATCCCCATGTTATTCTCATGTTATCCCCATGCTATCCCCAGGTTATCCCCATGCTATCCCCATGTTATTCTCATGCTATCCCCATGTTATTCTCATGCTATCCCCATGTTATTCTCATGCTATCCCCATGTTATTCTCATGCTATCCCCATGTTATTCTCATGCTATCCCCATGTTATTCTCATGCTATCCCCATGTTATTCTCATGCTATCCCCATGTTATTCTCATGCTATCCCCATGTTATTCTCATGCTATCCCCATGTTATTCTCATGCTATCCCCATGTTATTCTCATGCTATCCCCATGTTATTCTCATGCTATCCCCATGTTATTCCCATGCTATCCCCATGTTATTCTCATGCTATCCCCATGTTATTCTCATGCTATCCCCATGTTATTCTCATGCTATCCCCATGTTATTCTCATGCTATCCCCATGTTATTCTCATGCTATCCCCATGTTATTCTCATGCTATCCCCATGTTATTCCCATGCTATCACCATGTTATTCTCATGCTATCCCCATGTTATCCCCATGTTATTCCCATGTTATTCTCATGTTATTATCATGCTATCCCCATGTTATTATCATGCTATTCCCATGCTATTCCCATGTTATTATCATGTTATTATCATGCTATCCCCATGTAATTCTCATGTTATTCCCATGCTATTCCCATGTTATTATCATGCTATTCCCATGTTATTCTCATGTTATTATCATGTTATTCCCATGCTATTCCAATGTTGTTCCGATGTTATTCCCATGTTATTATCATGTTATTCCCATGTTATTCTCATGCTATTCCCATGTTATTCTCATGTTATTATTATGCTATCCCCATGTTATTATCATGCTATTCCCATGCTATTCCCATGTAGTTCCCATGTTATTCCCATGTTATTATCATGTAATTCCCATGTTATTCTCATGCTATCCCCATGTTATTCTCATTTTATTCCCATTCTATCCCCATTTTATTCTCATGTTATTCCCATGCTATCCCCATGTTATTCTCATGCTATCCCCATGTTATTCTCATGCTATCCCCATGTTATTCCCATGCTATCCCCATGTTATTCCCATGCTATCCCCATGCTATCCCCATGTTATTCTCATGTTATTCTCATGCTATCCCCATGTTATTCCCATGCTATCCCCATGTTATTCCCATGCTATCCCCATGTTATTCCCATGTTATCCCCATGTTATCCCCATGTTATCCCCATGTTATTCTCATGCTATCCCCATGTTATTCCCATGCTATCCCCATGTTATCCCCATGTTATTCTCATGTTATTCCCATGCTATCCCATGTTATTCCCATGTTACTCTCATGTTATTCCCATGTTATTCTCATGTTATTCCCATGTTATTCTCATGTTATTCCCATGTTATCTCCATGTTATTCTCATGTTATTCCCATGCTATTCCCATGTTATCCCCATGTTATTCTCATGTTATTCCCATGCTATCCCCATGTTATTCTCATGCTATCCCCATGTTATTCCCATGCTATCCCCATGTTATTCTCATGCTATCCCCATGTTATTCTCATGTTATCCCCATGTTATTCTCATGCTATCCCCATGTTATTCTCATGTTATCCCCATGTTATTCTCATGCTATCTCCATGTTATTCCCATGATATCCCCGTGTTATTCTCATGCTATCCCCATGTTATTCTCATGCTATCCCCATGTTATTCCCATGCTATCCCCATGTTATTCCCATGCTATCCCCATGTTATTCTCATGTTATTCTCATGCTATCCCCATGTTATTCCCATGCTATCCCCATGTTATTCTCATGTTATTCTCATGCTATCCCCATGTTATTCTCATGTTATTCTCATACTATCGCCATGTTATTCCCATGTTATTCTCATGTTATTCTCATGTTATTCTCATGCTATCCCCATGTTATTCTCATGTTATTCTCATACTATCGCCATGTTATTCCCATGTTATTCTCATGCTATCCCCATGTAATTCCCATGCTATCCCCATGTTATTCTCATGCTATCCCCATGTTATTATCATGCTATCCCCATGTTATTATCATGCTATTCCCATGCTATTCCCATGTTATTATCATGTTATTATCATGCTATCCCCATGTAATTCTCATGTTATTCCCATGCTATTCCCATGTTATTATCATGCTATTCCCATGTTATTCTCATGTTATTATCATGTTATTCCCATGCTATTCCAATGTTGTTCCCATGTTATTCCCATGTTATTATCATGTTATTCCCATGTTATTCTCATGCTATTCCCATGTTATTCTCATGTTATTATTATGCTATCCCCATGTTATTATCATGCTATTCCCATGCTATTCCCATGTAGTTCCCATGTTATTCCCATGTTATTATCATGTAATTCCCATGTTATTCTCATGCTATCCCCATGTTATTCTCATTTTATTCCCATTCTATCCCCATTTTATTCTCATGTTATTCCCATGCTATCCCCATGTTATTCTCATGCTATCTCCATGTTATTCTCATGCTATCCCCATGTTATTCCCATGCTATCCCCATGTTATTCCCATGCTATCCCCATGCTATCCCCATGTTATTCTCATGTTATTCTCATGCTATCCCCATGTTATTCCCATGCTATCCCCATGTTATTCCCATGCTATCCCCATGTTATTCCCATGTTATCCCCATGTTATCCCCATGTTATCCCCATGTCATTCTCATGCTATCCCCATGTTATTCCCATGCTATCCCCATGTTATCCCCATGTTATTCTCATGTTATTCCCATGCTATCCCATGTTATTCCCATGTTACTCTCATGTTATTCCCATGTTATTCTCATGTTATTCCCATGTTATTCTCATGTTATTCCCATGTTATCTCCATGTTATTCTCATGTTATTCCCATGCTATTCCCATGTTATCCCCATGTTATTCTCATGTTATTCCCATGCTATCCCCATGTTATTCTCATGCTATCCCCATGTTATTCCCATGCTATTCCCATGTTATTCTCATGCTATCCCCATGTTATTCTCATGTTATCCCCATGTTATTCTCATGCTATCCCCATGTTATTCTCATGTTATCCCCATGTTATTCTCATGCTATCCCCATGTTATTCTCATGTTATCCCCATGTTATTCTCATGCTATCTCCATGTTATTCCCATGATATCCCCGTGTTATTCTCATGCTATCCCCATGTTATTCTCATGCTATCCCCATGTTATTCCCATGCTATCCCCATGTTATTCCCATGCTATCCCCATGTTATTCTCATGTTATTCTCATGCTATCCCCATGTTATTCCCATGCTATCCCCATGTTATTCTCATGTTATTCTCATGTTATTCTCATACTATCGCCATGTTATTCCCATGTTATTCTCATGTTATTCTCATGTTATTCTCATGCTATCCCCATGTTATTCTCATGTTATTCTCATACTATCGCCATGTTATTCCCATGTTATTCTCATGCTATCCCCATGTTATTCTCATGCTATCCCCATGTTATTCTCATGCTATCCCCATGTTATTCTCATGCTATCCCCATGTTATTCTCATGCTATCCCCATGTTATTCCCATGCTATCCCCATGTTATTCCCATGCTATCCCCATGTTATTCCCATGCTATCCCCATGTTATCCCCATGCTATCCCCATGTTATTCTCATGCTATCCCCATGCTATCCCCATGCTATCCCCATGTTATTCTCATGCTATCCCCATGTTATTCTCATGCTATCCCCATGTTATTCCCATGCTATCCCCATGTTATCCCCATGCTATCCCCATGTTATTCTCATGTTATTCTCATGCTATCCCCATGTTATTCTCATGTTATTCCCATGCTATCCCCATGTTATTCCCATGCTATCCCCATGCTATCCCCATGTTATTCTCATGTTATTCTCATGTCATTCTCATGTTATTCTCATGTCATTCTCATGCTATCCCCATGTTATTCTCATGTCATTCTCATGCTATCCCCATGTTATTATCATGTTATCCCATGCTATTCCCATGTTATTCTCATGTTATTATCATGCTATCCCCATGTTATTATCATGCTATTCCCATGTTATTCTCATGTTATTATCATGCTATCCCCATGTTATTCCCATGTTATTCTCATGTTATTATCATGCTATCCCCATGTTATTATCATGCTATTCCCATGTTATTCTCATGTTATTATCATGCTATTCCCATGTTATTCTCATGTCATTATCATGTTATTCTCATGTTATTCTCATGCTATCCCCATGTTATTCCCATGCTATCCCCATGTTATTCTCATGCTATCCCCATGTTATTCTCACGCTATCCCCATGTTATTCTCATGCTATCCCCATGTTATTCCCATGTTATTCTCATGCTATCCCCATGTTATTCTCACGCTATCCCCATGTTATTCTCATGCTATCCCCATGTTATTCCCATGCTATCCCCATGTTATTCTCATGCTATCCCCATGTTATTCTCATGCTATCCCCATGTTATTCCCATGCTATCCCCATGTTATTCTCACGCTATCCCCATGTTATTCCCATGCTATCCCCATGTTATCCCCATGTTATTCCCATGTTATTCTCATGCTATCCCCATGTTATTCTCATGCTATCCCCATGTTATTCTCACGCTATCCCCATGTTATTCTCATGCTATCCCCATGTTATTCCCATGCTATCCCCATGTTATTCTCATGCTATCCCCATGTTATTCTCACGCTATCCCCATGTTATTCTCACGCTATCCCCATGTTATTCTCATGCTATCCCCATGTTATTCTCATGCTATCCCCATGTTATTCTCATGCTATCCCCATGTTATTCCCATGCTATCCCCATGTTATCCCCATGTTATTCCCATGTTATTCTCATGCTATCCCCATGTTATTCTCATGCTATCCCCATGTTATTCTCACGCTATCCCCATGTTATTCTCATGCTATCCCCATGTTATTCCCATGCTATCCCCATGTTATTCTCATGCTATCCCCATGTTATTCTCACGCTATCCCCATGTTATTCTCACGCTATCCCCATGTTATTCTCATGCTATCCCCATGTTATTCCCATGCTATCCCCATGTTATTCTCACGCTATCCCCATGTTATTCTCATGCTATCCCCATGTTATTCCCATGCTATCCCCATGTTATTCTCATGCTATCCCCATGTTATTCTCACGCTATCCCCATGTTATTCTCACGCTATCCCCATGTTATTCTCATGCTATCCCCATGTTATTCTCATGCTATCCCCATGTTATTCCCATGCTATCCCCATGTTATTCTCATGCTATCCCCATGTTATTCCCATGTTATCCCCATGTTATTCCCATGCTATCCCCATGTTATTCTCATGCTATCCACATGTTATTCCCATGCTATCCCCATGTTATTCACATGCTATCCCCATGTTATTCCCATGCTATCCCCATGTTATTCCCATGCTATCCCCATGTTGTTCACATGCTATCCCCATGTTATTCCCATGCTATCCCCATGTTATCCCCATGCTATCCCCATGTTATTCTCATGCTATCCCCATGTTATTACCATGCTATCCCCATGCTATCCCCATGTTATTATCATGCTATCCCCATGTTATTCTGATGTTATCCCCATGTTATTCTCATGCTATCCCCGTGTTATTCTCATGCTATCCCCATGCTATCCCCATGCTATCCCCATGTTATTTCCATGCTATCCCCATGTTATTCACATGCTATCCCCATGTTATTCCCATGTTATTCTCATGCTATCCCCGTGTTATTCTCATGCTATCCCCATGCTATCCCCATGTTATTCTCATACTATCCCCATGCTATCCCCATGCTATCCCCATGTTATTCCCATGCTATCCCCATGTTATTCACATGCTATCCCCATGTTATTCTCATGCTATCCCCATGTTATTCCCATGCTATCCCCATGCTATCCCCATGTTATTATCATGCTATCCCCATGTTATTCTCATGCTATCCCCATGTTATTCTCATGCTATCCCCATGCTATCCCCATGTTATTCTCATGCTATCCCCATGCTATCCCCATGTTATTCCCATGCTATCCCCATGCTATCCCCATGTTATTCTCATGTTATTCTCATGTCATTCTCATGTTATTCTCATGTCATTCTCATGCTATCCCCATGTTATTCTCATGTCATTCTCATGCTATCCCCATGTTATTATCATGTTATTCTCATGTTATTCTCATACTATCGCCATGTTATTCCCATGTTATTCTCATGCTATCCCCATGTTATTCTCATGCTATCCCCATGTTATTCTCATGCTATCCCCATGTTATTCTCATGCTATCCCCATGTTATTCTCATGCTATCCCCATGTTATTCTCATGTTATCCCCATGTTATTCTCATGCTATCCCCATGTTATTCTCATGCTATCCCCATGCTATTCTCATGCTATCCCCATGTTATCCCCATGTTATTCTCATGCTATCCCCATGTTATTCTCATGTTATCCCCCCATGTTATTCTCATGTTA
>NC_088226.1:70190488-70200488 GCF_036934945.1 Oncorhynchus masou masou
CCTTACTTACTTTGCAGAGACGTGGTTTGAGACAGTCTTGGTGGCCCGGCTCACAGCACACTGCAACACCTTAACGACCTGCTCCCTGATCCATCCCACATCCTCCTGAACATCAGGCAGCCACTCTAACAGTCTGGCAGAAGAGAGGTCATATATAATAATATAGTCGCTCTAACAGTCTGGCAGAAGAGACAGGCCATTAGTCATATATAATAATATAGTCACTCTAACAGTCTGGCAGAAGAGAGGCCATATGTAATAATATAGTCACTCTAACAGTCTGGCAGAAGAGAGGCCATTAGTCATATGTAATAATATAGTCACTCTAACAGTCTGACAGAAGAGACAGGCCATTAGTCATATATAATAATATAGTCACTCTAACAGTCTGACAGGCCATTAGTCATATCTAATAATATAGTCACTCTAACAGTCTGACAGGCCATTAGTCATATCTAATAATATAGTCACTCTAACAGTCTGACAGGCCATTAGTCATATCTAATAATATAGTCACTCTAACAGTCTGACAGAAGAGACAGGCCATTAGTCATATATAATAATATAGTCACTCTAACAGTCTGACAGAAGAGACAGGCCATTAGTCATATATAATAATATAGTCACTCTAACAGTCTGACAGAAGAGACAGGCCATTAGTCATATATAATAATATAGTCACTCTAACAGTCTGACAGGCCATTAGTCATATCTAATAATATAGTCACTCTAACAGTCTGACAGGCCATTAGTCATATCTAATAATATAGTCACTCTAACAGTCTGGCAGGCCATTAGTCATATATAATAATATAGTCACTCTAACAGTCTGACAGAAGAGACAGGCCATTAGTCATATATAATAATATAGTCACTCTAACAGTCTGACAGGCCATTAGTCATATCTAATAATATAGTCACTCTAACAGTCTGACAGGCCATTAGTCATATCTAATAATATAGTCACTCTAACAGAAGAGACAGGTCATTAGTCATATCTAATAATATAGTCACTCTAACAGTCTGACAGAAGAGACAGGCCATTAGTCATATATAATAATATAGTCACTCTAACAGTCTGACAGAAGAGACAGGCCATTAGTCATATATAATAATATAGTCACTCTAACAGTCTGACAGAAGAGACAGGCCATTAGTCATATATAATAATATAGTCACTCTAACAGTCTGACAGGCCATTAGTCATATCTAATAATATAGTCACTCTAACAGTCTGACAGGCCATTAGTCATATCTAATAATATAGTCACTCTAACAGTCTGGCAGGCCATTAGTCATATATAATAATATAGTCACTCTAACAGTCTGACAGAAGAGACAGGCCATTAGTCATATATAATAATATAGTCACTCTAACAGTCTGACAGGCCATTAGTCATATCTAATAATATAGTCACTCTAACAGTCTGACAGGCCATTAGTCATATCTAATAATATAGTCACTCTAACAGAAGAGACAGGTCATTAGTCATATCTAATAATATAGTCACTCTAACAGTCTGACAGAAGAGACAGGCCATTAGTCATATATAATAATATAGTCACTCTAACAGAAGAGACAGGTCATTAGTCATATCTAATAATATAGTCACTCTAACAGTCTGACAGAAGAGACAGGCCATTAGTCATATATAATAATATAGTCGCTCTAACAGAAGAGGGAGAGTCTAGTCTTACCTAACGGTCATAGACAGAGCAGACTCCAGGGGAGGTTATAGGGTCTAGTCTTACCTAACAGTCATAGGCAGAGCAGACTCCAGGGGAGGGTATAGGGTCTAGTCTTACCTAACAGTCATAGACAGAGCAGACTCCAGGGGAGGCTATAGTGTCTAGTCTTACCTAACAGTCATAGACAGAGCAGACTCCAGGGGAGGGTATAGGGTCTAGTCTTACCTAACAGTCATAGACAGAGCAGACTCCAGGGGAGGGTATAGGGTCTAGTCTTACCTAACAGTCATAGACAGAGCAGACTCCAGGGGAGGGTATAGGGACTAGTCTTACCTAACAGTCATAGACAGAGCAGACTCCAGGGGGAGGGTATAGGGTCTAGTCTTACCTAACAGTCATAGACAGAGCAGACTCCAGGGGAGGGTATAGGGTCTAGTCTTACCTAACAGTCATAGACAGAGCAGACTCCAGGGGAGGGTATAGGGTCTAGTCTTACCTAACAGTCATAGACAGAGCAGACTCCAGGGGAGGGTATAGGGTCTAGTCTTACCTAACAGTCATAGACAGAGCAGACTCCAGGGGAGGGTATAGGGTCTAGTCTTACCTAACAGTCATAGACAGAGCAGACTCCAGGGGAGACAGAGCAGACTAAGGGGAGGGTATAGGGTCCAGTCTTACCTAACAGTCATAGACAGAGCAGACTCCAGGGGAGGGTATAGGGTCTAGTCTTACCTAACAGTCATAGACAGAGTAGACTCCAGGGGAGGGTATAGGGTCCAGTCTTACCTAACAGTCATAGACAGAGCAGACTCCAGGGGCGGGTATAGGGTCTAGTCTTACCTAACAGTCATAGACAGAGCAGACTCCAGGGGAGGGTATAGGGTCTAGTCTTACCTAACGGTCATAGACAGAGCAGACTCCAGGGGAGGCTATAGTGTCTAGTCTTACCTAACAGTCATAGACAGAGCAGACTCCAGGGGAGGGTATAGGGTCTAGTCTTACCTAACAGTCATAGACAGAGCAGACTCCAGGGGAGGGTATAGGGTCTAGTCTTACCTAACAGTCATAGACAGAGCAGACTCCAGGGGAGGGTATAGTGTCTAGTCTTACCTAACAGTCATAGACAGAGCAGACTCCAGGGGAGGGTATAGGGTCTAGTCTTACCTAACAGTCATAGACAGAGCAGACTCCAGGGGAGGGTATAGGGTCTAGTCTTACCTAACAGTCATAGACAGAGCAGACTCCAGGGGAGGGTATAGGGTCTAGTCTTACCTAACAGTCATAGACAGAGCAGACTCCAGGGAGGGTATAGGGTCTAGTCTTACCTAACAGTCATAGACAGAGCAGACTCCAGGGGAGGGTATAGTGTCTAGTCTTACCTAACAGTCATAGACAGAGCAGACTCCAGGGGAGGGTATAGGGTCTAGTCTTACCTAACAGTCATAGACAGAGCAGACTCCAGGGGAGGGTATAGTGTCTAGTCTTACCTAACAGTCATAGACAGAGCAGACTCCAGGGGAGGGTATAGGGTCTAGTCTTACCTAACAGTCATAGACAGAGCAGACTCCAGGGGAGGGTATAGGGTCCAGTCTTACCTAACAGTCATAGACAGAGCAGACTCCAGGGGAGGGTATAGGGTCTAGTCTTACCTAACAGTCATAGACAGAGCAGACTCCAGGGGAAAGGTGTATGGAAGCATCATAGCCGTCGCCATCCTGACTGGCAGCAGGTTGCTTAGCGACTGGCCCAGACTGTATCTCTCCTTGCAGGCTTCCACCAGAGCTATAGAGAGAGACAGAGAGAACAACTTACTACAGTCATAGTAGACTACAATACACGACAACACATACAGAGGGAGACAGAGGACAGAGAACAACTCACTACATTCATATAGACTACAATACACGACAACACATACAGAGGGAGACAGAGAGGAGAGAGAACAACTCACTACAGTCATATAGACACAATACACCACAACACATGCAGACAGAGAGAACAACTCACTACAGACTGGCTGGATGACTGACTGGCTGGCTGACTGGCTGGCTGGCTGGATGACTGACTGGCTGGATGACTGACTGGCTGGATGACTGACTGGCTGAATGACTGACTGGCTGGATGACTGACTGGCTGGCTGGCTGGCTGGCTGGCTGGATGACTGGCTGGCTGGCTGACTGGCTGGCTGACTCACTCACATTTCCCATGGCAGACAATAGTTGAAGCAAGGCCAGGGTAACACAGTGGATCCCCTAACCTAGCCAGGCCAGGGTAACACAGTGGATCCCCTAACCTAGCAAGGCCAGGGTAACACAGTGGATCCCCTAACCTAGCAAGGCCAGGGAAACACAGTGGATCCCCTAACCTAGCCAGGCCAGGGTAACACAGTGGATCCCCTAACCTAGCAAGGCCAGGTAACACAGTGGATCCCCTAACCTAGCAAGGCCAGGTAACACAGTGGATCCCCTAACCTAGCAAGGCCAGGTTACCCAGTGGATCCCCTAACCTAGCAAGGCCAGGTTACCCAGTGGATCCCCTAACCTAGCAAGGCCAGGTTACCCAGTGGATCCCCTAACCTAGCAAGGCCAGGGTAACACAGTGGATCCCCTAACCTAGCAAGGCCAGGTTACCCAGTGGATCCCCTAACCTAGCAAGGCCAGGTAACACAGTGGATCCCCTAACCTAGCAAGGCCAGGGTAACACAGTGGATCCCCTAACCTAGCAAGGCCAGGTTACCCAGTGGATCCCCTAACCTAGCAAGGCCAGGTAACACAGTGGATCCCCTAACCTAGCAAGGCCAGGTTACCCAGTGGATCCCCTAACCTAGCAAGGCCAGGTTACCCAGTGGATCCCCTAACCTAGCAAGGCCAGGTAACACAGTGGATCCCCTAACCTAGCAA
This sequence comes from Oncorhynchus masou masou, assembly GCF_036934945.1. Classification (NCBI taxonomy): domain Eukaryota; kingdom Metazoa; phylum Chordata; class Actinopteri; order Salmoniformes; family Salmonidae; genus Oncorhynchus; species Oncorhynchus masou. The sequence continues at coordinate 70,195,078 of NC_088226.1, forward strand.
GGCCAGGTTACCCAGTGGATCCCCTAACCTAGCAAGGCCAGGTAACACAGTGGATCCCCACTAACCTAGCAAGGCCAGGTAACACAGTGGATCCCCGTTCTAACCTAGCAAGGCCAGGTTACCCAGTGGATCCCCTAACCTAGCAAGGCCAGGTTACCCAGTGGATCCCCTAACCTAGCAAGGCCAGGGTAACACAGTGGATCCCCTAACCTAGCAAGGCCAGGTTACCCAGTGGATCCCCTAACCTAGCAAGGCCAGGGTAACACAGTGGATCCCCTAACCTAGCAAGGCCAGGGTAACACAGTGTATCCCCTAACCTAGCAAGGACAGGTTACACAGTGGATCCCCTAACCTAGAGCTACAACTATAGTAGAAACAAGAGCAGGAGATCTGATTGGCCAGATTTTCTTCTCTACACCAGTCTCTGGTTGGTTGGATATTCTTCAGTAGTCTAGGGCTTTTCTGAGACTTGCTCTGGACACTGGTCTAGAGAAAGGCCTTGTGCTGAGGAGTTGCCATCTCCCCTGACAACAATACATCACTAAAATGTAGCTGTGTTTGTGTTTTTTGATCCATTTTTCTGTTTTCCTCTCTTTCTAGCTCGTACACTGTCCTTCTTCTTTATTGAAAGGCGTTTAAATACAATGTATTATGAATCTGATGTATTATTTTGGTGCATCCTACCTTTGTGTAGTCTGGGTGGCAGGTGCTCGAAGATATGATCCTCGATGTTGGATTTGGACTCGGCGGGGGCCACCACGGACTCTTTCTCAATGGGTCTGATCTCGTTCTGTACCAGCCGCACCTCGTGTTCTTCATCATCGTCGTCATCATCATCCTCGATGACGTCATCTTCCTCACCGTCGGCTATTAGAGGTCTGTGGGGTCCTTGGGGATTCAACAGTCCTGAAACATAAACAACCAGAGTCAAGAAAACACACACACGCACGCACGCACGCACACGTAATAATATAACTACTCTATACCAAGCCTGATCTAGTATAGTCATATAACTACTCTATACCAAGCCTGATCTAGTATATAATAATAGAACTACTCTATACCAAGCCTGATCTAGTATAGTCATATAACTACTCTATACCAAGCCTGATCTAGTATAGTCATATAACTACTCTATACCAAGCCTGATCTAGTATATAATAATAGAACTACTCTATACCAAGCCTGATCTAGTATAGTCATATAACTACTCTATACCAAGCCTGATCTAGTATAGAATAATATAACTACTCTATACCAAGCCTGATCTAGTATATAATAATAGAACTACTCTATACCAAGCCTGATCTAGTATAGTCATATAACTACTCTATACCAAGCCTGATCTAGTATATAATAATATAACTACTCTATACCAAGCCTGATCTAGTATAGTCATATAACTACTCTATACCAAGCCTGATCTAGTATATAATAATAGAACTACTCTATACCAAGCCTGATCTAGTAAATAATAATATAACTACTCTATACCAAGCCTGATCTAGTAAATAATAATATAACTACTCTATACCAAGCCTGATCTAGTAAATAATAATATAACTACTCTATACCAAGCCTGATCTAGTATAGTTATATAACTACTCTATACCAAGCCTGATCTAGTATATAATAATATAACTACTCTATACCAAGCCTGATCTAGTAAATAATAATATAACTACTCTATACCAAGCCTGATCTAGTAAAGTTATATAACTACTCTATACCAAGCCTGATCTAGTATATAATAATAGAACTACTCTATACCAAGCCTGATCTAGTATATAATAATAGAACTACTCTATACCAAGCCTGATCTAGTATATAATAATAGAACTACTCTATACCAAGCCTGATCTAGTATATAATAATATAACTACTCTATACCAAGCCTGATCTAGTATAGTCATATAACTACTCTATACCAAGCCTGATCTAGTATAGTTATATAACTACTCTATACCAAGCCTGATCTAGTATATAATAATATAACTACTCTATACCAAGCCTGATCTAGTATAGTCATATAACTACTCTATACCAAGCCTGATCTAGTATATAATAATAGAACTACTCTATACCAAGCCTGATCTAGTATATAATAATAGAACTACTCTATACCAAGCCTGATCTAGTATATAATAATAGAACTACTCTATACCAAGCCTGATCTAGTATATAATAATATAACTACTCTATACCAAGCCTGATCTAGTATAGTCATATAACTACTCTATACCAAGCCTGATCTAGTATATAATAATAGAACTACTCTATACCAAGCCTGATCTTGTATATAATAATAGAACTACTCTATACCAAGCCTGATCTAGTATATAATAATAGAACTACTCTATACCAAGCCTGATCTAGTATATAATAATAGAACTACTCTATACCAAGCCTGATCTAGTATATAATAATAGAACTACTCTATACCAAGCCTGATCTAGTATAGTTATATAACTACTCTATACCAAGCCTGATCTAGTATATAATAATAGAACTACTCTATACCAAGCCTGATCTAGTATAGTCATATAACTACTCTATACCAAGCCTGATCTAGTATATAATAATATAACTACTCTATACCAAGCCTGATCTTATAGTCATATAATAATATCTAGTATAGAACTACTCTATACCAAGCCTGATCTTGTATATAATAATAGAACTACTCTATACCAAGCCTGATCTAGTATATAATAATAGAACTACTCTATACCAAGCCTGATCTAGTATAGTCATATAACTACTCTATACCAAGCCTGATCTAGTATAGTCATATAACTACTCTATACCAAGCCTGATCTAGTATAGTCATATAACTACTCTATACCAAGCCTGATCTAGTATAGTCATATAACTACTCTATACCAAGCCTGATCTAGTATATAATAATAGAACTACTCTATACCAAGCCTGATCTAGTATAGTCATATAACTACTCTATACCAAGCCTGATCTAGTATAGTCATATAACTACTCTATACCAAGCCTGATCTAGTATAGAATAATATAACTAATATAAAGGTCTCTTACCGTTCTTCTTCAGAAAGTGAAGAGCATCGTTGTACCCCTGTTTACACATGGCCTTCATAACCTGAAACAAACACAGATAAACAGACACATTAGATATCCTCCCACAGACACATTAGATATCGTCCCACAGACACATTAGATATCGTCCCACAGACACATTAGATATCGTCCCACAGACACATTAGATATCCTCCCACAGACACATTAGATATCCTCCCACAGACACATTAGATATCGTCCCACAGACACATTAGATATCGTCCCACAGACACATTAGATATCGTCCCACAGACACATTCAGAGTCCATGTCTGTCTACCTGGTGGCTCAGTTGGTAAAACTGTGACACTAGCACATTAAATGTCACGGGTTCAATTCCCCCCGGTGATCACTGACTGAAACATGTATACAGTCTGTAAGTCTCTTTGGATAATAGTGTCTATGAGCTGCAGTACCTGTGGATCAGGGGGGAACAGAGTTCTGGACACTATTTATTGATTTTTATTGGTTGGGGCGACAGCGTAGCCTAGTGGTTAGAGCGTAGGACTAGTAACCGGAAGGTTGCAAGTTCAAACCCCCAAGCTGACAATGTACAAATCTGTTATTCTGCCCCTGAACAAGGCAGTTAACCCACTGTTCCTAGGCAGTCATTGAAAACAAGAATTTGTTCTTAACTGACTTGCCTAGTTAAAGAAAGGTAAAATAAAAATTATTTAACCAGGTAGGCCAGTTGAGAACACCTTTATTTAACCAGGTAGGCCAGTTGAGAACACCTTTATTTAACCAGGTAGGCCAGTTGAGAACACCTTTATTTAACCAAGTAGGCCAGTTGAGAAAACCTTTATTTAACCAGGTAGGCCAGTTGAGAACACCTTTATTTAACCAGGTAGGCCAGTTGAGAACAAGTTCTCATTTACAATTGAGACCTGGCCAAGATAAAGCAAAGCAGTTCGACACAAACAACAACACAAAGTTACACATGGAATAAACAAGTCAATAACACAATAGAAAAAGTCTACAGCATGTGCAAATGAGGTAGGATAAGAGAGGTAAATAGGCAATTGTGGCGAAGTAATTACAATATAGCAATTAAACACTGGAGGGATAGATCTGCAGAAGATGAATGTGCAAGTGGAGATACTGGGGTGCAAATGAGCAAGATAAATAAATAATTAATAACATGGGGGATGAGGTAGATTGGATGGGATATTTACAGATGGGCTATGTACAGGTGCAGTGATCTGTGAGCTGCTCTGACAGCTGGTGCTTAAAGCTAGTGAGGGAGATGTGAGTCTCCAGCTTCAGTGATTTTTGCAGTTTGTTCCAGTCATTGGCAGAGAACTGGAAAGAAAGACGGCCAAAGTAGGAATTGGCTTTGGGGGTGACCAGTGAGATATACCTGCTGGAGCGTGTGCTACGGGTGGGTGCTGCTATGGTGACCAGTGAGCTGAGATAAGGCGGGGCTTTACCTAGCAAAGACTCATAGATGACCTGGAGCCAGTGGGCTTGGCGACGAGTATGAAGCAAGGGCCAGCCGACTAGAGCATACAGGTCGCAGTGGTGGGTAGTATATGGGGCTTTGGTAACGAAACGGATTGCACTGTGATAGACTGCATCCAATTTGTTGAGTATAGTGTTGGAGGCTATTTCGTAAATGACATCGCTGAAGTCGAGGATCGGTAGGACAGTCAGTTTTTACGAGGATATGTTTGGCAGCATGAGTGACGGATGCTTTGTTGCGAAATAGGAAGCCAATTCTGGATTTCATTTTGAATTGGAGATGTTTAATGTCAGTCTGGAAGGAGAGTTTACAGTCTAACCAGACAACTAGGTATTTGTAGATGTCAACATATTCTAAGTCAGAACCGTCCAGAGTAGTGATGCTGGACAGGCGAGCAGGTGCGGACAGCGATCGGTTGAAGAGCATGCATTTAGTTTTACTTGCATTTAAGAGCAGTTGGAGGCTACAGAAGGAGAGTTGTATGGCATTGAAGTTTGTCTGGAGGGTAGTTAATTAACACAGTGTCCAAAGAAGGGCCAGAAGTATACAGAATGGTGACGTCTGCATAGAGATGGATCAGAGAATAACCAGCAGTAAACGTCATCATTGATATATACAGAGAAAAGAGTCGGAGAGTTCGGACAACAGGCCCTCCGATTTGACACACTGAACTCTATCTGCAAAGTAGTTGGTGAACCAGGCGAGGCAGTCATTTGAGAAACCAAGGCTGTTGAGTCTGCCAATAAGAATGTGGTGATTGACAGAGTCGAAAGCCTTGGCCAGGTCGATGAAGACGGCTGCACGCTATTGTCTGTACTGTGTCTGTTATCGATGGCGGTTATGATATCGTTTAGGACCTTGAG